>NC_064599.1:18220000-18432500 GCF_943734845.2 Anopheles funestus | reverse complement strand
AACTGAGTGCTAAGAATACATGTAGTTAAGTTATTATATTTAGAGTTTTATAAATAATCATCTCTCCACAGGGTTAAAATCGTTACGAGAGGTTTCGTTTGAGTTTTTGCTCAAGTTTCTTGAACCCTTTTGTTGGGCGCTTGTTTGAAGAAAGCAACAACAAAAACATAAGAAAAGAAAAACATATTCCTTGCTAATGACGGTACGACAACGACAATGACCGCGGCAAAAGACCCCGAGCACAAAAGTCAGCTTCCCTCGGCATGAAATTTTCCAACTAAAATACCCCGTTTCGTAGCTTTTCCATCTTGTCGTTCGGTATTACCAACCGTAACTGACACCGGAACCGGTACAAGCGTAATACTAAAACCACGTGCAAATGTGTCATCAACGCGTGGTGGCGTCGGTTTGTGGAATTAAATTTCCCCCCCCCGTTTTTCCGATGCCAAAGGTTTTCATCCTTTACAAGTGGGCCGAAACGGGGCGCACTTAATAGCTCACTGACAACACAGACTGTTGACGACGGTGTACGAAGATGACGAAGACGTCCACAATGGACGACGTTTCGTTTCGATGTCTTTGACTTTTTGACATGGTGAACTAATTTTATGGCTTTAAGCTGTCGTAAAACAGATCTTTAACGGGGGGTTTTGCATTGGTTTTTTTGGTTTATAGTTTGAATGTTGCTGATATTGGTACAGATTTAAGAAACATGTTTAGTAATGTTTAGATAAAGTTTTAATTTTTTTCTAATCTTTTTATCAATTTCAGTACACTGTGTGGAGTCTGCTGTGGTTAGGATGGAACATCTTCCTAATATGCTTTTACCTAAACATAGGAATTTTAGATAGGGTAAGTACTATTTAGATCAACATTTAAAGTTTATTTTTAATTGCAAAAGTTTGTTTTTATTAATATTAGTTAGTTGTTGAAGATGATAATTCTTGATGATATGTGATTCAATCGCAAACATTCGGTATTCTAGAGCGATCACCGAACCTCAAGATCATGGCAATGCTCTATATTTCACTCTATTTTTCATTTAATTGATTTTTTCCTTTAATTACAATTTTTAAAATAAGCAAAAAAGTCTATCAAACCTTTCTAATGACTGGTAGAAGGTTTTTTTTGCTTACAAAAAAACTGATTCAAATTTTGTCAAACGACATCAAAAGGGAAAGTTGCTTGAGAAATTGAGAAATGTATAAGAATATACCACAAAAACTCCAGATAGATAACTGCTTTATCACATCCAGCTATATACCATAGAGAATTTAATCAAAGTTTCACCATACCGACACTATACTGTAATTAGAATTCTTCATTAACATCAGCAGGAAATGGATATCCCTCTCTCTCTCTCTCAACTTATCCATTTGCCCAAAAGTTTGTCTCCTTGTACTTATGTTTCTGCATCGATCGCCTGATCGGAAATGAGAAAATCCCGCTACAAGTGGTGGACTTTTCCAATAAATAAACTTCTTGCTTTGGAGTGTCCTTTTTATTCCTTTTCTTTGTCAACATGTTTGAAGTTACACGATTGCTTACACGGTCTTAAGGACAATTCACCAGTTCACGACTGGAACTCTTTTGCTTATTCGCTGGCTATTGAGATCGGGAATGCTAATGGCAAGCAGTAATCTCATTAGCCGATAAACGTTATCATCACGCTATACCATCAGGCATCGCACTAAAATCTTGTCTAGACGATCATATATATTTTTTTATATATATTTTCGATTCTACTTTGAGCATTACTGTCTGCTGTGCTTTTCTCTTCCTCTCTACACTATTTCACTGTTTGTGGCCAAACCAGAAGTAGTTGCATTGTTGTAAGTTCCAACCGGCAGAGTAAAATGAGCCTCTCTTGTCGCTATTTATTTGGAACCATGCCAAGATGTGGAAATCTTCGACCCGTGCCATCATCACGCCAGTTTGTGAACTGCAATGGACTGAAGCTTTAGGCTTGTAGGTCTTACGGTGCTTTCACCATAATGCTGTCCATTAGGCTTCATTACGGGTTGAGATATTGTACAGGCAAGGTACTTTCTATCGCTTACCTGCAAATCCCAACGTTCCATAGCGTTGTTGGGACGGTTCGCCACAGGAATCGATAGACTAAAATGGTTATGACTTCGGTTTCTTTGCATGACCAGGTTCAATCAACGACCAGCGTATACCGCGTTCTGCAGACCGTCCTAAAAAGGGTCACCATCCAACGATTGCTGCAGTCTCCTGCCCTACGAAAACAACCATCGATGCAACTTTCCATAATTGGAAACCATCGCTCCTTCACCTCTGATGGTATTGTTGTGGCGAAAGCAACTCTTGTAAACAGCATTGTACCACAAAACCCAGCCCGAAAAAAAAACCCAAAACGGTTCCCAAACCATTTCGGGACAACATTTCCCATTAGCGCAGTAAGAGCTCACTACATCTTCACAGGGTTGATTGGATACCGGTATGACGTCAGAACGTTCGAACGGCGAACACTCACGGGTATGCGAGTGAGTGAGTGTGCGCATAGGAACGTGAGCATAAGAGCGCATGAGATGGAGAAAGTGTTTCGATGGCATTGCGGAATTCCAATGACCTTGACCCGAACTATGTAGTCGGTTTCAGGTCCTTCACGTGCAAGTCCACCAGCCAGCCACCAGACGGGTTTTTCGGATCGAGAAGAGAGAGAGAGGGCAACAGGCAAAGTCAGAAATAACTGTGTGGCCGACTCCCAAGGGGACCAACTGAGTACGCTTGACTGGTTAGCAAAGACGTTTCTACCGCGTGCAGTTCGGTGTCCTTCGTTTCGGTGTCCTTTTTTACAGCGCTGCTTTGCACGGTACAGCTTGCTGGAAGTGTGCGGGTGTCTTGGGCACTTGGGCGGATGGTCGTAAAATGTTACGTCACAGACGTGGTTGGGTTCACCCGGGTTGGTTGCTAGCTGGTGGTCCTGTTGGCGCGTTGTTGTTCCTTTATTCGACGCTGCAGACGCCACTCAGTCTGAGGTGTGTTTCGTCTTTCATCCAATGTTACGCGACAACATATGCCCGTTGGTGAGATTGATGATAAACGGGTTGTCCAATTTTGCAGCAGATTTTGTGCTCCAGCTGTACCAATTTCTGACTCGCCATATGTTTCATGTGTGCATCGTGTAAAGCGTGGTAGAAATTGAATTTTCACAAAATAGAAAAGGCATTTTCGTGACTGAGGCCATTGTCATTTTGTAGCTTGTGATTTAATTTGACGATTGCATTTGGAGATTGGTAGTGAATGTTGAAAATAGATTACACGCAACAATACCAATCGATCTAATGGACTGTAATGCGCTACACTTTGAGGTTTCTAGTATGTACTTATTCTATTGTGTTCTAGTATGTTAATAGTTTCTTGAATTCGTTTTAATTTTTGAGAACTAAGATTAACTCCTGAACTCCTGAAATGTAGTTTATATAATACAAGACTTTCTTTTGTCCAGTGTTTTATCGTCCATTTAACATCAAATACATTCCCCAAAAAGGTTCCACTAACAAAGACATTCGGCATCTAGTTTTATTTTAACCTGAAATCATTCAAAGATATTCTCACGAAACATATCCAATATGTAACGAAACCATTTACCCAAAAGTGGCCGAAATGTTGCTACATCGGTGGCACAGTGCCCTGCAGTGCTTTTGTTTGATTGCCATACTTTCGTGCGTTTTATGTGGTATTTCGGAAATCTTTACGACACCCACTGCCATCGTCAATCAAAAGATTTCACATCGCAAGAAGTTTCCAGCTGGTCTGGGCTGCCGATCACTAAGAGTTGGTTTGGTTAAAGAACACTAGCTCTGATTCTTTGGCACTTTGATGAAGGTGGCTTGCTAACGAAAGCTGACCTTCGAGACTTCGATTGTGCGAAAGGTCAGAAAAAGGATATTTTTGGTAGTTGTTGCTTTCAGTCTAATGATAATACAAACGCCGAAAGTATGGTGGTTGCCTGAGTGAATCCATTCGGTGGGATAATTTATAAGGCATAATTTATGGTTGCATTATCACATGCTACCCAGATGTATGTGTTTTTTTTTACGGAGAAATATATTATTATTTTTTTCAAAGTTTTGAAAGCATTTTGTTTGAGGTTCATTTTTTTTACTCAAATTTAACTACACTAAAAATATCTATAATTTGAATGAAATGGTGACTTAAAATATAAAATAATGTCTCACATGTTTTGTCCCCTCTTTGAGGACTTTCTATAAAATTTCTTTACCATAATTTGATTTATAGCTTTTTGTTATTGTATATTTAGGATATTTTCTTTCGTCAACAAACTTTGTAATACGTTTTCTTTGTTTACCTTACAAAACAAACAGGATAGTGATTTATTGAATTTGGGAACGGGCAGCGTGTCCTGGTTTGAGGAGAACGGCTACGGTTGCCGACCTACCTATCCCACCAATATTACATCGGAGGATCCGTACCGGCCAGTACGGCCGGAAAAGGTTGATGGTTGTCTGCTGGAGTACCACATCGTGGAGGTGGTACATTCGGGGATTCATTGCGCACTAGCGGTATGTATTAACAACTCATACACATTTATATGTAGTTTGAATTTAACTCAATCAAAAACTCGTATTTTTTCCGTTGCAGGTGTTTGGAATATTTGGAGCAATCTGCCTGGGACAAACGTTTCTCGATGAGGATGACAGCTGTAAGTAATCGTTCTTATACTGGTGCTTTCGATCCATCCGTAACCCTTGATCCTTTGCCGATTGTCCTTTGTTCCGTCCAGTGTAGGATACCTTTTGACTCGTTGTTTTTGAACCGTGTTGAATTTGGAATTCGTTTCGTTTGCGTCTTATCAACGACATTTAACAACTAGCTTCTCTCCATTTTTTGTATATTTCGCTGAAGCAGCGAAATCTTCACACTGCTTTCTCTCATTACTACTAATACGGCACCTCTGTGTTAGGCTCATAATCACTCATATCACTAACAATCTTCATCAGCTCTGTTCGTACTGTACACCATCTTTGGCTTGAAGGAGCAGCATGTATCTAGGCAGTTTGTGTTCTAATCGTATCTAATCCGTTCGAGAAAGTAATCACTCATCGGGTGCGTGCTATTGGAGTCTGGGTAGCCAATTAGGAGCAGAAGCTCCTAGCAAATCGTTATCGTTGGCAGCGCATGCAGAGAAGGTTCTTCTTTATATTCTTCTTTAGTCGTTGTTTTTTTTTGTTGGGAAAGGAGGTTTAATTCCCAGTGCGCATTCGGAACTACAAATAGCAGTCTCATGTGCTTTTGTCATATCGGTGAGGCTAATAAAATAATCTTAAATTAGGTACCAAGTAGCTATTATTGTCAGATATGTGGGAGTAGCTCAGGAAAAACTAGGGCAGTAGAACGTATTTAGCTGGGACATTAGAAGGGTTTGTAATGGGACGTACTTAATGGATAGAATTTGTGGAAAAGTGATGTGTCATTTCTTAACAATAATTGTAATTATTATTTTTCAATTGAACAATATGTGTTTTTTTATCAAACATTTCTAGTACAACGTTATTGCAGATTACAGAAAGTCCGCGCACTAATAATCGCATGATGTCAAGGCATGTTTATGATGCGGAAAGTAAGCATCATCGCTGTCTCTCACTTGCTGTAGGAAGTCGTATCATATCTCAAGTGGGATCGTTGGAAAGACTGATAGGCAGCGATAGGTCGTTAAAACACATCATCCACAAGAGAGCTGATTGAACGGTCTTTGTTCTCCGGTGTAAATAGGCCTCCACACAAACTATCGGCACACGGAGGAAGCATTTACAAACCACGATACCACCCTACGAACAGAACAATGGTTACCGTGTACTGCCATGTACAACGGGAAGTGAGAAACAAATCACTTCGGGTAGAAAATTACACGCATGACTCACGGCGTGGCATTTACAGTATACGGAAGTAAACGAAAATTATTCTAGTTACGCGCGTAAGTTCACCGTCGTGTAACGTCCGGATTCGTCCGAAGCTTCTGCTCAGACCATTGTTATGCGTCGATGCAACGTAAGATGCGTTTCAGTCGACTGGGACTGGGATGAGCCGTGAACCGCAATGCTGATGTAGGAATAACAGTTTTTTTTTGTGCAGCTCCTAAATTTGCTTCCGTTTCTGTTTTGGGAAAGATTTTTCCCGATTGGTGTGTGAAAAACGGTGAAAAGGTTCATTGTTTTTTACTCCAAAAGATTATTATTTTTTGATAGTAAATTATTCACTTTCAACTCAATGTAACTCATGCGCAACCTAATTTTGGTTTGTATACTATCATAAATTTGTAAAAAGTTTTCTGCTTGAATCTCTTACATTCCAAAAACTATTTAAAACTGGTTCATCCAGTGTCAGTGCAAAAAGGGTGAATTATTTTCATCTTGCTGCATGCACCTCACTTCACTGCTGAATGGAAAAGAGAAAAGGAAATGTGTGCGAAAAAAAAATGTCCTCCATCCTCCACCAAACATTGCTTATTTAGCCCAACATTGGCAAAAAGCCCATCATGGTACGCACGGTACGCAACGATGCGACATCATAAATGTAGATTAAATTTTTTCGATATTACACTTCTGCCCGGTAGTGTGAGTGAGTTAGTCTACTCGAGTCGGTATAACATTGCTTGAATGCTTTCGGATGGGTTACGGATATGGAGCCAGTTCTCGGTTCTGAGGTCAGCAATTGCATTGCCCCAGTGTTGTGGTGCATCCTTCACTTTATGAAGAGGAGTTGTGAGAAGTTTGAACGAAGGTAAATGTCTTGCCAGAGATTCTTCCTCTTAGGAGACCAAAGCTTTACCACTGCTAACTTGGTCGAATGACTTCGAGCGAAAATGAAAACAGAAAAGCAAAGGCAGAACAGGCTATAGCCTCGGGTTTTTTTTATCCTACCTTCGTGACTTCATTCGTTTTGTCGTTAAATGTTGTGTGCCAGAAGATGGATTTTTTGTTCGTATTTCCGATTGGAATTTTTGATGAAATGCCTGAACAGTTTACATTGCATTCTGTATTGATTATTCATCCCATTTTGTTCGTTAAATAAATTATATATTTATTTGTCCATTTACCTCACAAGAGTGAAGAATATCTTAATTTTATTTAATTCTTCTCTCTACCGGCACGATTGTGACATAAAGTTAGTTCTACTTCACAAATCCCTATTTTCCACCAGGGGCATTAGTTCCTTGCCCTGTGCATGGGTCAAAGGACGGCCAAGTGTGTGACAAGCGGGTGCAGTTTTCACACCGTCCCGAACGAAAACGTGACATTGCTGCGAAAAAATGCGCACATAATCCTGCGAAACTGGACCCCCACCCGCCGGTTCATTTGGGGGATTGCGCTAGCTCTTGTTTTGTGCTTGCTTTTTTGAAACCGCGTGTCACCTTCTACCGTAGTATCACGGAAGTGCCTTTCCACCAGGCTGGAAATAGGCCAGTTGTGTGTGATTGACTTTTGCACAAAAGTGCCTGAGGATGACGTCAACAAAAGTATAACTTTGGTTTTTAAGTTTTGTAGGCTTCCGGATGACTTGTAGTGTTGCTTGGCGCTTGCCAAGTGCTGCTCGTATGTTTCTCTGCGTTTTTTTTTTGCCAAAACATTGACATGGAGAATTTGTGTGAAATTGAAAAAGTTATGATTCTTTGGGTCGTGGTTTTTATATTTTTTTTGGATGAAAATAAATAATGCTTTAAATAAAATACTTCAAAGAAAATATATTTATAAGGGCTTCTACACATCGATTCATTGTTTATTTCAAATCGATCAATTGTTTTTTTTTTCTAGATTTTATGTTATCGTATCATAAATCTATCCAAATCCTTCTTTCTGCTTCCTCTTTTTATTTAACCTTTTCAGCTGATCTATGCTTATCGGTTAAATTATCGCATTTGGAATAGATTTAGACCTTCTGCTCGGGGATGTGTTTTGAGCGTTTTTATTGGCTTTACAGTAAAGGAACAAACAAGAAACCCCCCAAAAATAATCGTGCCTAAAAACGTGTGTTTTTCTCTTTCGCATACCGTACCCACTCTTAGGCTACCGGAAGAGGTAATGCGCTCTGTGGCTTTTACGGTTCATCCTACCAAATCCTCCCGCCCCTACGGTGAGTGGTTGCTTCCCGGAAGAGCCTGTGAAGGATTAAAGTGAATGATTTGCATTCTTCACAGCGCACACATATCCATCCGCTTTACATTTGCCATGGCGAAGGTGGAGTTGGTATCGTCGCAAACGTCTTTTCCGGCGTTCGGTGGTTGCTTAACGCCTTTTTAACGCTGAGGATGCTTACAGCGTAACAACGGGAACGATCCTTGGCTTTAGCGGTTTTTGTATTCTTCTTATCGTCTGCTGTGGGTGTACAGATTTTTATAACCCGCTCGCCTTGTGTGCAGCGACCTGTTTCGTGTTGAAAATCAATTTCGAGCCAAAAATTGATCAAATCCGTTCATTCGTTCCCCCGAGCAGCATGCTTCCCGAGCGTGGTACGTGTACGCCTGTTCAACACAAAAGCTTCAATCGTTTTTGGTATAGAGCCCACACATAAACCCGTGATCAAGCAAAGGAGTCGACGCCAATAACGATTAATAATTGAAGGCCGCATAGACCCGTCCCGTGTGTGCGAGCCACCAGCATAATGCAGGCAGTGTGGAAAGCATTTCCCGACCGTGCAACGGGAAGCGACTGAAGGTGGATGGAAGATGTTTAAATTTTCATACATATGAAACGGTGTACGATTTATAATCATTCTGTTTGTTGCATCCCCCCCGAAGCGCAGGTGAGTGCAGAAGGTGCAATTGATGTCGTGCTTGACCCGGGATTGAGCCGTCACCGGTTAGTAGACGACATTTGACTATTTATGGTATGAAGAATACAATGTTTTGCCAACAATATTAAACGATCTCTCTAGGTTTAATAGAGTGTGCTGTTAATGTGTTTTTGTTCGCATTAATACATAATGCATATTTGGCTACATATCATGTCCACTTAATGTGAACGGTTGGATAACCGAGTAGTCTTTCCGATTAATGCAATATTCAGCACGGATAGCGATGTGAAGATCGATAACCATATACTATTGATCGTGTTTTATCGTATGAAGGAACTGTGTTGAACTGCGTTTGAAAAACATTTTTGAACACGGATGTCTTTCTATGTTTCTAAATAATATTATGTGAAAACAGTTATGAGGTTAGTTTTTTCGAGGTGTAAAGAACAGATGGCAATATAATAATGATTCGAGTTTTAACCTGTTGACTGTCCAATAACTGATGCTTATTATTTTATTTATGGACTTTGATTAAAATAATGAGGCGTATGGAGAACTCGTTTTGGTCAAAAGTTGAACGAAAGAGCTGAGCATGCTATTGAGTTGTAGCTGACTGTCCAAACACTTTGTAAATAATGTCCAATATTATTGTTGTGTTGTGAAATCAATATTTTTTTTTAACAAAATTTCCCTCCAGGCAACATGTAACATAATTCTGGCGTTTGTTTTGCGTATGTAAATTTCGTTATAAATCCATCTTCACCATCAACACAAAACCAACATCGTCACCACGCTTCGTCCATTTCCATCCATCAGCACGTGCACGATACATATCATGGTTTTCATTTTCATTGTGATGAACAGTTAAAGAGGTGTTATTATTTTGTTTTGCATATTAAGTGCAACTTTTCAATGTTGTTACTGTTGAATGATGCAGTGTTTCGGTGTTTGTAAATACCTTTGTCTTGATTTTATATTTATTCACTGTCGATGTCCCTTTGTAACGGTGCTGTTACAATAATTATCATCTCAGTCGCACCTTAAGGCGGCAAGAAATTGCAGCACAGGCGATAGAATAAATTTGTTACATTCTTTTGTTTCGTTTCACTGTTATCTCACTGTTTCCCATGCGCGGTTTAGACTGTCGTCATGTAATCGGATGCTTCATCTTTCTCATCGTTTTTCGCTGTTCCTGTTTCCGTTTACATTCCAACATATCTTTATTCGTATCTTCTTGCATTTCTTAATTGTATTTCTTTTCTCTTTCGTTTTCTCCTAACCGGTACCGTTTCGCTATGGTACTGATCTGACACTACTACTACTACTACTACTACCACACTTCTTCTACTACCTACTACCTGTCCACAACTGTCAACCTGTCTCTACCGCCTACCGGACGGTATCTATTTTGCAGTCGATTTTATGGGTGGAGACGCGAAGAGTCCGCAGCACACGGCCGTGCATCCGATGTACGTGAGCTATAGTAGTTTACCAACCACCAACAGTGCCAACTCGACACAGCTAAAGCAAGCGGCCAGCAGCGCTAAGCTGCTGCTGCTAACGGCTAGCAATGGTGGTAGCAATGGTATAGAGGGAAGTGGAGGAGGTGTAGGAGGAGGAGGAGGAGGAGAGGACGGAGATGGTACTGGTGGTGTTGGGTTTGATCGTTCAAATCACACCAAAGACCAGTGCAAACATCCATCATCATCCCTGCCGAATCACTCGTTGCCCAATAATCCTCCATCCGGTGGGGCAATAATGCGCAATAACACCGGCATTAGTGGCAGCTTCGGTGACGTGCTGAAGGCAAAGCTAAATGGGCACGGTCCGCCCCCCAGTAACAGCAATCACTCACCCTCGAATACTAACACACTCCTGTCATCCTCATCCTCACCGTCATCCACGTTCACGAACATCCACAGCAGTCCCCAGAGTCTGCACAATGCTCACACCACCACCACCAACAACAACAACAACAACTACCACAACCAACACCATCACCACCACCACAATGTTCACCATCAGAACAGCACGGCTAGTGGTCAGCAGGGTATGGGCGCAGGGAATGCTGGCAACCTGCTGACGAAGCTGAGTAGCACCAACAGCATCAACAGTGGAGGATCGCGAGTGATCTTGCTGCAGCATCAAGATAGCTCTGAGTCGTCCCCACCACCAACAGTACCGGCGAGAGGTCTCAGCAGGAATTCTAGCTTCAGCAAGGCGACATCCTCCGGTGGAAGAGATCATACAGCGATCCTGAACAATAACCCACTGCGAAAGAATAGCAGCAGTGTGAGCATCCTCAGGTACGGTGATGGTGGCTTTCAAGGACACCGAACACCAGATCCGGAGGATGACACATTCTTCATACCGAGAAGTGCCTCATCCTATCAGGCACGGGCCGCTAACTTCGGTATCAGCAATCCCTTCAATAACGTTGTGATGGGACGTCCCGGATATCGGGGAGGAGCGTCCGGAGCTGATGGAGGTACTCCGGGTGAGGATGATGGTCGCCGATTACTGCTGCTGAGTGGGTCCGCCCAACAGCTGGGTAGTTCGACACCTCAAAAGCGTAACTCTCTGGTCGGAGTGGTTGTGTCGAGTGGTAGCGGATCGGCAGGACCTGCCGAAAAGGAATGCTCGTGGAATGGTCGAGGATCACCAGTGCCGCAAGTACCTCCTCTACCTCAGCACTATCAGCGCAAGGGATCCGATGCGGGATCGGCCACGAATAATGCCTACCTAACGCGATCACCAAACCTGAATCGTATCGCGCGCCGTCACAATGGAAACGGTCCAGGAGGAGGTAATGCGCTGAACAACAATCACGGTCAAGGGGTGGGTATACCCGATCGTGGACCAGGGCCGCGTAGTGGTAGCAGTGGACGTCTACCAAGCACCGCTAACCAATGTGATCAAATCCGCGAGTATGGTGGCCCGGTTGGGGTAAAACCGCTTGGATACTGTGCAGCCGCGGTGCCATCGTCTCCACCGGAGAACAATAACTTCCCCGCACTACCTGGTGGGTTCCAGCGTAATAACAACACACCGCCGTCCGGCATTCCGGTGATGGTGATGCATCGGGCAAAGTCACAGGATCGGTTAGCTTATCGAAGTCGCCGCCCGGGACGAACATTTGGGGCGAACGGTAGTGGCTCCGGACATCATCATCATCATCACCACCAACAGCAACAGCGACCACGATCGTTCTGTAGCAATAATGGTGCCTATCCGGATTACGTGATCCTGGAGCATCCAGGGAATTAGATTTAAGCGCGAATAAGAAGGCGCCAATGTGTCTTGTGTCGTGAAGAATGTTTCTCACTCTCCCGGCAGGCGAGGGAGAAGGAATCGAAGAGTCCTTCGGGACAGTGAATTATTGATGGCGGAAACAAGTCGCCGCGCTGGCGTTACGAATGAATTTCCTGTCTACCCGATACTCCTGAACTTCTCTGAAACTTTCTCACCCTTCCCCGTTTACATGGGCCTTTTTTTCACACAGGAAGCAGCGTGTCGCCAACATGTTGGGTTGTGTATCGACCAACGTCGATACAACGACGTTTGTGTGGAAAGCAGTGGTTTTGTGAGTGAAATTATTGTGTCACTACCTAATACCCTCCGTTCCATCGCGTTCGTACCGACTAATGATGGTTTAGAACTGGATGAATTCTATATTTTCTTATGTTTTTTTTCGTTCTTTGAGTGAAGTTGTTGTTGATTCTTGTATTTCGTGAATTTTATCCATCTGTTACGACCTCCTTTCAAACCGTGCCGTGCCATCAACGCGTTAGAATTGAGCTTTTGCGTGGGAACTGTTGGAGGTTCCCGGGACTATCTATAGGCACGTGTGGTTGTGTTGGAAGACGATGGTGTGAGATTACTTCTTCCATGAAGAAGTGTTGCGTGATGGCACTTAGCGGGGAACTTAGGTCGCGCGGTTTTGTCGCATCCACGATTTATGGTATTAATTTCCATCCAAGGATTTGCCATTCGGAATGGGGAATGGCTTTTCGTGCGGACGGCACGGGGAGGCAAATTAATGACAAGCGGACTGTGACTGTAAATGCTACCAAGCAGTAAGACGATAGATTAGGTTTTGTAAAACCAGAATAGAAGTATCCCTTTCTACAATGATTCTACTATTCGAACACTGGCGCATATTTCTGCTTTTTCTCTTGCACGATTTGGAGAAAAAGTTAATGAGATAGAAACGGATTTGATTTGAGTGGAAAAATTTTACAATTAAAACCAAATGTTTTTGTTTGATTTACTGATATGCAGCATTGAGCGTTCGAATCAATGGCAAGTGTGTATCACTGAGGGAGAGAGTGAGCTTGTGAAGGCGCCATTAAGTTAGAATGTTATTTCTTTACATTTATTTTACTACCACGCATTGAACGTTTGGTAACTATAACTTACACAAATAGTATGTAAAATGTTTTGTTTTTACGAAGCGTAGAACCCATATTTGCCTGTCTCTTGCGATATCCTTTCTAAGCGTTCGTTATACTGAAAGTTCTCCGAAATTAGATAATGTTCCTTAAATAATGTCTACAACAAAGTCCTTAGGAAAAAGTAAGACATTTTTTTGTGTGTGTTTGAGTTTGGTATACAATATAAATATTGAGAGCAGACTTTTTGTAGAAAGATGTTTTGTCTTGTTTTATTAGTACAGGGATTACTTAAACAAATATTGCTCCATTGCCGTCGTGACTCCGTTGTGAACTAGTTAGTGTTATTCTATATATGCATCGTAGCGGATAGATGATCGTACTGTTCTGAATTTTCCTATCACTCGAAGAACGTACCCGAGGATCGTTCCTATCGAATTATCGTTATTAAATATGACTGTGTTATATAGGGTCTGTTTTGTTTTTTTCTAGTAGCCAGTAAGTAATAGGAAATTGGTACGAATTATCTCCTTCAACGAAAATGATTCACAAGCGCGCCCAGGAAATAAAAAAAACAACAACCATGTTTTTATTTGTTCCATAGCAAATTGTTATATCGTCGTCTGTTTAGCGGAACGAACTAGAGAAAGCATGTTATCGGTAGCAGCAGTAGCCAAAAGCGCAACATCAGCCGTATTCTAGCCAAATTAGTGCGAGACGCATTCGCAAAGGACAAAATAGTATGTGTAACGAAATAATCTTGCCACGGGCGACAGTTCGATAATGTCGCAAACCAAAGCCCACTCAACGCCGTTCGGACGCTACTAGCGGTTGAGGGGAAAAAAGCATTATAGGACGTACAAGCAAAGTAGAGATAAATAGTAGACTAGATGAACGAAGCAAAGGTGTGTATGTGTTTTATTATCAATTTAGTTTAAGGCGGTTTTTTTTCTATATTACATCTAGCGAACCGTTAACAAGCACCATTATTCGATTTATTTCGGTTTTTTCTCTCATTGAAGCACACGATAATGTTGCTTATGACACTTTTATCATTCGTTCGAATGCGTCGAATGTACAAAGCATACAGAAAGGAATGTAGTGGAACGAACTGCAATAGTGATAGTGATTTAATTGCGAGAATTTATTCCTATATATATAATACAGACTTCCTTATTGTGACTGTAGGTATAGAATGAGCTGAATCAAAAACCCGTATCAACGAGACGGGGTTCTCTTACTATGTGTTTTAATGTTGTTTTAATTTTTGGCTTCAAAGCCGTTCGGTTTATTTTTTTTGTTTCGATAAATTAAAGCTCAGTGGCGTTCAACGAAATGAAAGCAATGAATATAAATAAAAAAACAAAAGATGCCAGACAAAGGTGAAGAAAAACATAAATTTGGGGAGTAATTCTATTTATTTTCGAGGTGTGGAAATCATAAAAGTTATTACATTTGGATTTCTTATTGTACAGTTTTTTTTATATATTTTATTTGTTTAGATAAACGGTAACTCAAGTAATAATTAATGTAAATGTTTTATGATTTACATAAAAAAGCATATGTAGAAGGTTACAATTACAGTAGATTTGTACTTGCAAAAAGGAAAGTAATCGTTTATGATATTAATTAAATTTATTTATTTTCCAATCACACATTTTGTCAATGACACAATTTACACACACTTTCTCAGTATAGCATATCGTTAATCATTGATTTAAATAATGAAACTAAGCACATAACCACGTAACAAAAACAGCACTACCAATAAGCTAAAATTTTGCGGTGAATGGTTTTAATGAAAGAGAAAAAAAAGCTACATCTTAATGTAAATAATATTTAAAAAATAATTACTCTCCGATTTTCTTTTTTCTAGTAAAATTTCTTAACAAAAACAAAAGAAAAAAAAACAGATCCATGTAGATATTATTAGTGTTAAATAGTGCTTTCTAACTTCTGCCGTGCTGGATACCTCATCATCCCTTACCAAAGCTCCAAAGTTACAGACTAAACTGATCTCCTAACAATAAGTATTAAGGTAAGTGCTAGTCTCGTTGTGGTTGTCATCAGCTAGTCATCATTGCACTGTTGCACAATTTATTATGGTTATTTTTAAATGAACAATACCATCCGTAGGAGCTACGGTTTGAAAGATCCATTATAGTCCTGTAAGCAAATTATTCATTCCATGTTTCGAAGTTCATTCTCACAAGAGCACAAATTGCATTAACCACTCGCAACTTTGCCACACAATCAAACCTCAAACGTCAGTGGCGTTTACTTAGCTTTTGAATGACAATTCGATTGAAAACCCCTGCCCCGGCTTAGTAAGCTCACTGAGTATGAGACTAGCACGTTACACACTTAACGATCAAGTTTAGGAGCGCCTACCCCTACACCTCCTCTGATGCTTCCTTGATCTCCTTCGTTTTATCGTTCCTTCCATTACTCCTTTGTTCTTCTCTGTTTTGCAAATATGTTTTTATAAACTAATTTTTTGTTAATGTTTTGTTTCCTGTTTTTTTCTCTCTCTCTCTCTCCTTATTTCTTTTCTTTCTTTTCCGTTCACGTTGCACTTGTTCTTTCACTTCCGTGTCTATGTCCGTTTATTCTTAACCTCCTTTTCCCATTGGTGGTATACTATGGCGCCGTGGTTCACCTTTCCCGGTGGTTTTAGTGAGCAGAACTAGCAAAAAGTCCAAACACCGCCAATCGCTGTACTCGGTCGAATTTAGCCGGCCGGTGGACACGATCCGTGGGGCCCACCCGAACGATGCGTTCGATGATGATGATTTGATCGGTGGTGCCGGTACCGGAGCACCGTCCTCTCTGAGTCCGAAACCGATGACACCGCGTCGTGTCAAACGTCGATCGGTAATGCAACGTGGTACGATTGGTGTTGGTACGGGCCGTCAGAGTACTTCCAGCCGCCGGGGTCATTCATCTTCGTCCGGTGGATCGGGTGCGATCGCTTCGGGGAGTTCGGGACATCATCATCACCATCATCATCATCACCGGAGCAGTGTGCGAAACTCCCGGCGAAAGACAACGCACCAAAACCCGGTAACGAAGTTGCTCAATCAGCAGCAGCAACATCTGCAGCAGCATCGGCACCATCATGTGGATGCGTTGGCCGGGCTGGAAGATGCGGCTGGCACTATGACGCTCACCAAAACCTTCCCACCGTTCGTGCACAACAAGAACCCGGATCTGACCGAGTCGAACCTGAAGTCACTGAACAACGACTACATGATGGGTCAGTTGAACAATTTTGGACAGCCGGTTGGTGAAGTGTCCGCGAACAATTTGAACACGTTCGGTGCGCACCATCACCATCATCAGGCGGTTCGGCCACCGTTGCCACCACATCGACGGCAGGCCCTCGTGCATACGCCCACTTTCCTGGACGGTGACACAAGCAGCCCGATCGATCCGATCTACTACAACATGAACTCATCTTCGCCACTACTCCAGCAGCAGACATCGTGGGCTACGTCTTCCTCACCACAGGCACTCGGTGGCGGTGGTATCCTTGGAGGTGCTGGTACTCATGCTGGACTATCGAATCCGGTGTATCAACACTCCACGACGAACCTTAACCATAGCCCTGAGCTGAACGAAGAGTACTACGGCACTAATGGGCAGAATCGTCCACCATCGGTACGTTCGAGTTACTCCAACTTTCACGGCACGCGTCCACTAAGCTCTTATCTTGGTGGTGCGGGAGGCGGAACCCAACAGGTGGGTGGTGTTGCTAACCGAGGCTACAATGTGTCTCCCCCGGGACAGACGGGTCCTGCTGGACAGGTGGAGAACGTGTTCGCTAACTTAGCGAACGGTAACAACAATCCGGCACAGGGACCGATTGGTACGGATCCGATTGCCATCCCGCAGCTACCCCATCGACGTTCCGTTTCGCGCGAAAGCCTCCGTGCGATGCAGTTCCTCAACAGTGGTCCACCGGCTTATAATCTTAACTATCACACACCACCCGACTCGGAGACGACCATGTGATCGTAGAGCGGGTCGAGAAACCTTGTACATACAAATACACACTTTGGCACTGTAGGTGAAGGAGTCTCCATGTTTTGGTTGGTGAACTGAATCTCCACCGGTTGGTGGTGGAGAATGTAAAAAGCAATAGATATTAACCTGCGGGGTAAGTGGTGCATAATATGAAACCCTGGTTGCTATCCTATACAGCATAGCTATAGAACCATTTTACACCTGACCATCGACTTGCGGTAATTGGTAACTGTTGGTGGTGACCAAAAATGTACAAAGCGAAATAAGGAAATATTTTTTTAAGAGATAATAACATTAATGTAAGAAACAGAAGAAAAATGAACTTTTTATACGATTACAGCTAAGGGACTGAGTGTATGATTAGGAGACAGAACTGTGTACTGAATGATATAGTTAGGTTAGTTACGTGTTTTATTTGGAAACTTTTGCACGGTCTCGATTGAACTTGAATTCGGAAGCGAATTGATTTGGAGCTGGAATTTTTTTCAACCTGAAGTGAAATTAAAAGCAGAAAAAAATTTCATTCGATTTGCAATTGAATCGTTTCCTTATACATATCATAACTAAGAACAGTAATGTGTAGCAATCGAACGAACGCGAAACCGTTACGGAACGTTTCGTATGTTGTGATTATTTAGATAGATAACAGAAAAAAAAGATAAAGCACCTTGGCCTGTTTGCGTCCAACTGAAGTGAAGTGCTGTTAGAGACTAAAAAAAAAACAGATCTTGATTTAAATGCCAAAGTTTATAAAACTTGTAGTACTATTAGCAGGAGGATAGGCAATCGGTACACACTTTCTTTCTCATCTGTTCGAAGTTGCATGAAACTTGAATTAAGGATAGCGAAATTTGAAAACTGATGCGCGTACGGTGCTAGGTTTTTAGGGTACTTTAGCTTTCATTGAAAAAAAAAACATCCCCATATGGAAACACCCGGATGATACGATCGCGTGTACAATAGGTTTGCTCCTTCTAGTATCTTCCCACACTCTGTAAATGAACTAATCGCGTTATGTGTTAATAGGTTTTGAGTGATTTTTCTTTTCTTTTATTTTCGATTTCGATTTTTGTGTCAATAAAAGAGCGATAAACAAGCGCAATATCATAACAAAAAAAAAAACGGACAAAACAAAACAGCGATCGTACGGTGTCGTTCTTTTTTTCCCCACCCCTTGTTCACAACACCACGTTCAGGTACGTTCGAGTGAAGCCTTTTCCTTTAGCTCCCAGCAGGATTCCCAGAAGGTGACCAACCGTTGGTCGGTGTTTGAACAAAACTCCTTGAAATCGCGCAACATCTTCAGCTGGAACAGATCGTCCGTTTGTGCAATAACGAGCGATTTCCACTTTTTGTTCGGTATCATATGGTTCCAGGACCAGAGGAATCCGGTACGGCGTATCACTTCACTTTCGTCCTTCGTGTTGCCTTTCGCCCCGGTGACGTGGCGCGTGATGTATGACGGTTCATGATTGCTCGGTGCTACCATCTGCGATTCGTACGATGCCGAGTAGCGATTGATGAAGGCGATCGGTTTCTTAAAGTTGCTACCACCGGATGCAAGCCGTTGGCGTGACCGCAGTCCCATGTTGGGATTCGGTACCAGCAGAAACATATTGCCACTGCAGTGCACGTACTGATAGTCGAGCGATATCTGGTTCGAGCCCGTTTTCGTTTCCACCGTGCAGCGCATGAAACCGAACCGTCGTACGATCGCTTCCTGAAACAGCAAAAGTCTCGAAGGCCACGTTTCCTTCGGGAACTCCTGGAACAGACAGCTGCGATGTTGCTTCAGACAGTCGATATCGAGCGGAATGAAGATGGGACCGCGCAGCGGGTCTGACTTTTCGGTGAACGGTTCCGCCAGCGGATCCGCCGGTATGGTGACGAGTTGGAACCCGCAAGGTTGTGCCTTTCGGCACCAGCCGTAAATGAGATCGTACACGATCGGACCGGAAGCCGTAATCCACTGGACAACGATTTCGTACGCGTGGCCGGGTATCATGCGCTGATGGTACCGTGCATGACCCCACTCGGTACGATCGGATTTCGAACCAACATCGATCTCGAGGTGCGTTTGCTTGTAAAGAAGACCATCCTCTTCGTCCTGCCGGTCGATCGATTCGCGCAGAAACGTCGGCACACCACGATCGTGCGGATCGATCGGTCTGCTAAGATCCGGGTGCCGTATTTCCACCTCCATCCATTCGTTTTCAAACGCTGCCAAATCACCGAGCGGTGGAACATACTCCGGTGATTCCTTTTCCTGCCGTACGATGTAGTATAGACAGAATCCAGCAACGACCGGTTTGTTGAAATCGCCCGATGCATGGCAGATGAGACGATTTCTAACAGGGCAAAGAAACAAAATGGTGAGTGAACTACCACAAACAGAGTCAACCGATTGAACACCTTACTTACCGTCTCATTTCTTCCAGTATCTCAACGGGTTTGCATGGACCTTCGATACGATTCTGCAGCCAGTTGATCGCATCGTACGACACGAACGTACACGACGGCATACTTTGTGCTGGAGCCAGAAATCCCACACCATGCGCCGAGTGGCGCATTGCATCAAAAATTTCCTGCAGTGTGGCCGTCGGTTTCAGCTTACCACCTTCACCACCGAAATCATCCCCATCCTCCGGCAATCCTTGCTCGGTGGCCGTATTTAACGTGGACAGTGGAATACCATCTACCGTCGTTCTACCACCGACCGAACTTATCATCGGTGATCCAATTCCAGGCGTAACCGGTGTTGTTGGCGGACCGTTACTGTTGGTGCCGTTGGGTGCGGTCAACACACCAGCTCCAATTGATCCGGTACCGATAGGTGTTGGTGACTGCATGGCACTACCACTCTTGTCCAGCACTTTCGATCCGGTTCGCGTAAGGATGCTGCAGAACATACGACAGAAAACATATGTCTTATTCTGGTCGGTGAAGCTTTGCGTTTTGGTGTGGTTTAAGGTATGAGCAAAAAAAAAGCGAGGCAGCATTGCAACGTGCAAGCAAATTAATAAAAAAAAAGAAGGAAACATCTATCCACGACAAAAGCAAGCAGTCTACGCGGCTTACCTGTCATGCTGAGGGGTAAAGGCTTATACAACTACTACAACACACTTCGGAGAGCAAATCTTCTCTTTTGTTTTTCTATTTTGAAGGGCTTTTGGAAACGTACAATCATGATGAGGATGGTAATGGGTGGAAAATGAAACAAAAACACGCAACTAACCTGTTACCGGCAAGAGTGCTAGGGAAAGAAAAGCGGTCAGGAGTGTGATGATGGTGAAGAAGATGATGATGTGGATGACCATTACTAGTGCTGTTATAATACAGTTTTACCCATCCACCATGCTGCTGGAAGAAAAGAATTAAAATCAACATAATTTTGAAGAAAACACACACACAAACACAAATAAACAAAAAAAAAAAGATCATACAAAGTAAGAAATTTGTGCAGAACACATAACTATTTCCCTATATAATAGCCTTCCTTATCGAACGATAGTAACATTGATGTGATCACAGTTTACACCCATCCATCCATGTTTAAATTTTGTGGCGAAAATCTAACAAGTACATCTATCATTGGTTGCATTTCGTAGCGACAACAACGGTATTACAGTAAAACTATTAGCACAATTCTAAGCTGCACTAGTTAAGACACACAGAGATAGATAACGAGCGACTGTAAGTGCAATATATTTATATATATAAGCGGCAACAGAAGCAGCAGCAGTAACACCATCAACACACAACGCAAAGCCAACACCACCGCAAACAGGAAATGGCCCTTCCCCAAAAAAAATCAACCAGCAGCGGCATAATGTGGAAGCGAACGAGGAAAACTCATTTTGCATGATAGGAAGAAAGTGAACATTAACCTGAACCTTGACTTCTCCGGTAGACGGTTGCTGAAGACTCGTTCGCGGAACTGTTGGGGTGCCGTTACCTTTTTTTTGGGTATAGTACATCATACAGATTGCAGTATGCAGAAAGGTATCCAGAATGGGAGAAAAATGGGGAGATAAAATGGAGAAGAAAAAAAAAACACAAGAAAAATTCCAATTAGCCATCTTTATCGTTCAGCTACATCGCTAACGTTCGTTTGCTTACTGTTGGGGAGTGATAAAGGTTTGGAATAACATAACCGTGAAAAAGGTTTACTGTATAAATAAATCTAATTTACACGAATAAAAGCAAATTAAACAAACAAAAAATAAAGCTAACGGACAAAAATAAATAAAGCAAAGAGACAAAAACAAATGATAGAAGCATCACAGGAAAATCTTCCACCTCGCAGTAGAGGAATAGAAAAAGCTACTAAGAAATGCAATCGAAATATTATACCCGTCCGAGCGAGATGTGTATTAATTTTTGGTTTAAAATAAATTATAATTTCATTAAAGTTTGCGATTTCAAAGCAAAACAATCTCACAAGTATTTATGCGCATTAATTTGAAACGGTAAGCAAAAAAACACAGGTAAATCAAACCAAAACCACCCACAAGATTAAAAGAAATCGCATCGCAAATCAACGAAAACGCTAAGCAGAATGGTATAAAAAGTGATCGCAGAAAAAAAAGGCGATGAGACAAAAGGTAAACAAACAAATGGAAGATTAAAGTATGCAAAACAGAATCGCTTTGAGTTTTCAAATTTAAAATTGATCCAATCATGTTCGGCCGATGCTCTCTGACTCTCTCTCTCTCTCTCTCTCTCTCTTGCTACACCGAACTGATTATGGTCGAACTGGAATAATATTAAAATAATAATAACCATGATAACAGGCTACGATCAAGGAGACAAAGGACAATGAAAGGGAAGAAGGAGTTTGGCATTTTTTTTGTTGGTTTTGTTTCGCACACCTGATTCGGTGGAGGTCTCGACAGGATGCTGGTACTGTGGCGTCGTCTGGTAAGGTGCGTTTGTGGTGGATATCCCTGCAAGGATAAGTTAGGTGTGTATGTGCATTCATATTATAGCCGGTATAAATTCGTAGAACGCGTTTTTCCGCTAGCGGAAATGTTTCGTTTAAATGTTGATCATAAGGAACGATCATGCAAAACAAGCAAAAGACTGTATGGCTGTGCGAACCTTCTTTGCTGAAAACTGATACGCGGGAAAAGAATCATAGAAAGGTTTGCTTTGTATTGCATTGTAACTATGTCCATAAACATGGAAGACAAATTTTGGATGTACTAAAAAGCAATAAAAGGTAGCACTGATGAGTGAACAAGAGAAGCAAACATTTGTTTAGCAACAAATTGAAACAAACAGATATCAAGAAGAATATGCGCAGCGGCACACATTTCTAGGTTTTGTTTGCAATGAATGAGCCCCTGTTTAAACGCAAGCATTTTTGGCACTGTGATCAACATCAAAACATCATCATTAGTCACGTATATAGTAAAAATTGATTAAAGGTACACACGAAAAAAATGAAAACAGTCAGTGACCAATGCCACCAACGGGCGTCCAACCTTTACGGTGGACTAATTTGTGGGCAGAATCGTTAGCAAAAAAAAAAAAATAATAAACAGGAAGGTAACAAAACACATCACATAAATGGCTGAAAAAAATGGAAAACACAATAAAACACAGATCCGGTCACGTTCGACGGGAACTGCTAAAACTTCATCGGCATGGCGGCAGTACAGCAGCTCCACCGGAACCGTCACCGGACGAACTTACCCGCGACTTTTTGGCCGGTTGTAGTTTTTTGATTTTGTTCAGATGCGCCTCGACAAAGCGCACGAAATCGTTACAGATCTGCCGATCCGGCGGGAAAGGAGTGTCCTCGTGATAGATGTCACAGCGGCGCACCGTACCGTCTAGAATTTTCTTCATTGCCGGATCATCCTTCGGGAGTAGGTACATCCGGTAGCGCCAGTATTTCATGTTCTGGGAAATAAGATGCAAACATTAGAAACGTTTGTTGGAAGGAAACACAAAACGTCATCGGAACCGTTCGATAACCTCGTGCAGTGGATAGTCGGTATCGCCCCGGGTACAGATATATTGGTCCATATAGTTCCAGTTAAAGTTTTCCAGCTTTTCCGTGGTGAAATGTACTCCGCTCACTTCATACGTATCGTGCTGTGGTGCATGAAAGCGGTACCGATAGTCAACGTTGATCGGTGGATAGGGATGGCTACAAACGAACGGAGACGATTTCTTATTAGACTTATTTAACTAACTTACGGGCCTAATACTCTGTTTCTTACCGTGGTCGATAGCGTGTCACTGTAATGGCCGAACCACTGAGGGAGATGCGATGGAATATGCGCCCGATGGATAGAAGATACTCTTTGGTCGGTTCTTGTGGTGGTTGACGTCGTAGAACGCTACTCGCAGTTGTAAAGTAGGATACCGGCTGTAGATGACCACCACAGCAAGGTGCGTGTGGTGGATTTGTGGCACTCTTGTCGGGAAGTACAATCAGTTGAAAGCCCTGTAAATGTTGAGAAGGACACGTTTAGTAAGAATACATTTATTGTGCTGAATGGCTAGAAGAAACATCGAATTCTTCACAAAAAATAAATGCGCGGAATGTAACTATTCATTCCTTTTTTATGAGTTAATGTCTTATACGATGAGTTGGTGTAGGACAAGCAGTTACAGAAAAAAATTCAAATAAATAAACAGCTTTAAGAGAAGCTGCCCAGTTATGCTTCTTAACCTGTGCCAATCGTTGTGAAACAAGCTCCTTGAACACTTCATCCGTTGACAGTGGCTTCTTGTACACCGCACGGTTCTGCGCGTAATCCGCATTGAAGTCTTCCGGCAACAGTGTATAGTCCGAAACGACGTAATCGTTATGCAGCGAACGTTTGTCCGGGAAATAGTCGGTGGTGATGGGCAAGCAGGCGGGAATCGTTAACGATTTCCAATCCACTCCTGTGACGACGGCGTGACGATGGGTAGCCGAGAAGAAAAAGGATAATTAGTGATCGCAGTTTAAGAAAAACCAAAACTTTGGGACACTATACTACACCAATTGTAAATACGAAAGCACAATCAAGCACTTGACTAAACAAATAAAGCACCTTTACTCTTAATCAGAAACAAAACAAAAGGTTAATGAAGAAAGATACGAACAGTCTCGGTAAAGAAGGATTGTTAGTGAAAGAAAGCATTTTAAGTACAGAATACTAAATATCTACTGTTCGTGCAATACACACCGTGCTCAGTCTTAGGATTTTGTAAATCATGCAATCATGCTTTGTTTAATTTCTCTTTGCTTTTGAAAACATGCACATTCGGGAACGATATGTACGATCGTGTTGGAAAAGGAGAACTTTTGGGGATGGTAGATTGTCAAGGGGGATAAAAAATGCTCCTTTTGCAAAACATTTTACAAACCAACATTAAAACAACGGGCCAATTCGGAACGAAGACGCATGATTTACATTACCTCAGCCTAGGGTGGATTCAAGGAGAAACGTGCCTACAAACAAACAAAGAAGGATAGCACAATTTTGTACAATTACACATAACACAGGGACAAAGATGCTATTCACAGGCTTCACAACACTCTCCTGATACGTGTCCAACAATTTTCCTTTTTGTTTCCACACCCTCCCCCCTTACACAAGCGATATTGACAGCGATTCTTTTAGTGACACATACATACAACAACTGATTGGGGGGGGGGGGGGGGAACACAGATATCACATTCAACGATCACGTTGTACGGACACATAAAAGGAAAGTGGACGAAACGCTCCCGGAAAGCAAGCGTTTCTTGCTTAACAGAGCAGAACGTGTTCCTCGTGGACGAGCGAGGACTGTGAAGCGAGAAATTATGCGTACTAAATAAACCTACTGAAATAAAAAAACACAAAGTAAACTACGAACATCGGACAGAATAGAGGAGTAAGAGCAATATAGAAACAGCGCTTGGAAATGTTTTTAAACGATCGACTATCGATCGTCCATTGTGCAGGGAAGATAAACAGAAGGAAAGGTGCATTGGTAACACAAGACATAAGAGCAGGGAAAAACAGGGGGAATGCTATGCATAGATAAATGCTAATAGTACTTAGAGTAAAACAATATCATAGAAAAAACCAAAAGCTATTCCGAAAGAATGTGCAATGGCAAAAATAGGGTAAATTGGGTATATGCACGGTGTGCATATCTGTGTGCATTTTCCAACCTATGATCACTCTGCCAACTGTTGATGCGCTTTCCCGCAGATGCCGGTTTGTCGCGTACGGTTTCGTCGATACACATGGCGGACAGTTTTGTCGATGAACAACGGACGCATTGCGGGTGGTGAAGCACGAAACGGATGAACGTACGGACGCATGGTTTGTGATGGGCACATACACACGCACACACACACATACACATACACATATACGTATAGATGATATATAGAAGAAAAAAAAACAGGTGAAGAAATCGATGTTGAATTAGAAAACAAAATTTAAAAAAAACACGTTTTCACGGATACGCGGTACAACGTTCATTTGCGGCCAGATCGAACCGGTGCCACCACACACACACACACAGACGGGTGTGTCACAAGGTGGAGAACAGGTGGTAAGGAGCAGGAAGAGGTATCCAAGTATCCACAAGTAGTATTTCCCGTTTGCAGGTAACAGCGGTGACAAAGAAAATAGAAAGCAAACGCACGGTTGGGAAAGAAAAGAGAGAAACGTTAAAGTGCTGCTGGATGGCGCAGAATCACGAGGTGTGCGTGACGTGATTTTATCAACAGTGTAAAAGTATCGTATCGATATATACCTAGTAACCCGATACGAATGAGTGAACAACATCGATCGATAAACAGCGAACAACTAAACACCGATCGCGACGGAAAAGCGAAGCGAATTTTTGTCTATCGATCGTTTTTGGAAGGATGGTAACGGAATTATGAATGCCAAAAAGGGATTGTTTGCGTTTTTGATGATGGATGAAGAAAGAGTAAATATGAAAGAAAAGTAAACATTCGGTTATTGTACTGTAATCGTTTGGTTAAATATGGTGCTAAGTAAGTTTGGTGCGAGCGGCAATCGTACAATAGCCGTATAAAGAAGATGAAGTTCAGCGAAACAATGAGGATGATTTTTCAAAACAACAGTTAATAGAAAAAGATAAAAGAAACACTACACGAACTGTTGTGAGTAGCAACCAAACATGTTGTGTTATGGCTGATGAGCAAATGAGGATCATGTCGAAGGTGGATCATGAATGTTGGGACCAGCCCAAACCAGCATTGCTCTGGTCAATGTTTAATGAACGATACTCGCAAATGGTAAATCATGTTTTTGGGGGCGGGGGAGGAAAAAAAACAACGCGATACACGGCACGTATTAGTTGATGAACGCCATCACAAAGGTTCGGCCGTGTCGGTTCTACCTGTTGTAAGGGCCGGTGTCCATTCCTGTTCGCCGGTAGCACCCCAGAGCAGGGTAAGGCTTTTCGAAGGCGTTACCGGTACGTGTGGACCGGCCGGTGAGTGTAGTACGGACTTTTTCCGATTGCCTAAAATATATAACAAATTAATCAACCTTAGACAAGTAGAGTAAAAGCAGTGTGCGTTTAGCAATCTTACATCCATTTTCTGTGATCCACTTCAAATCGTCTTCGTTAAGACGACTATCAAACGAGGCCGTGCTGCCTTGCCGTGCACGACCCCAGGTGCAGGTGGATGTGTGTGCATACTCACTGCTTGAATCAAGATCCACAAAGTAGCTGGGCGATTGGGTGGCGGCCGGTACAGCCTGATAGTGATGCTGTTGTATCAGCACACCTTGTGGTCCCTGAAATTAAAACAATACAGTACAATGTAAAGAATTAGAACAGTGCGGATCCACCTCATTTACCTTCGGGAAAATGTGTGTCCATCGACGTCGGTTGGAGGTAAGCTTGATAGTAACATGTGACGGATCGAACGGATTAATAAGCGCCCGTCCAGTACGAACGACCGGTCCACTAGATGAACCGAACGCACCGGTACGGCCCTCAATAATAGGTGATGTAATGGCAGTCGGTTTTGGCATGCCTAAAATGTCACTCGTGTTGGGAGAGCTACTACGTGAGGCGATGCTCACATTCAGCAGACTGTTGGACGCATGGTGAATGTCCGGATCGGACATTTTACGCCGCAAGCGCGAAGGACTCAGTGTATCCTGTTCCCATTCGCAAGCCCTTGCGTACGTGCCAAATCCATCCAAACTGGGTACGGACGTTTTCTTTGTGCGTGCCATACGCTGCAGTGAGCTCGTCCCATGCACAGCCGGTAGCTGAAAGATCTGATCGTCGTACGCATCGTAATCGAACAGACAGTTGTGTATGTACTCGTTCTTTTTATCGGTTGACTGTTTCGTTAGCCGCAAACGTCCCGTGCCAGTCGGGCGAAATTGCTGTGGTTCCGTGCTGCCACCAATCGCCGGTGGTGGTTTGATGCGCGGGATAAACGTGGAGTAGGGTAGTTTCTTGTTGGTCGAATAAAAGCTCAGATTAATCCAGTGCGGCATCGAATAGTCGTCGATCGAGGTGAGTGTATCTTTGTTGTGGAACTTTAGCAACGGTACCGCATGCAGGGGCTGTTCACCGACGCACACCAGATCGCTACCGACACCGTTATCGATGATGCGCTGCTTGGTGATGTTGGTTAGCTCGCGGTCGACTTCGAACACTCCAACGCCCGGTGTTATCACCACCGAGAGTTGCCCGGTACGATCGAAGCTTCGATCGAGGTAGTGTTTTTCGAACACGTTCAGCGAGATGTTTAGCACTTCCAGGAAGTTCCCCTGGGCGGCGGTCGAATTTGTGGCCGGTGGAATTTGTGTGCCCGGCGGAAGATCAGCTCGTTCGTGGTATTTCAGCACCACGTCCCGATAGCCGGTGAACAGTCGGCGTAACTGCACCAATGTTGTACTCCAATCATCGCAACGCTCGTTCTGAATTGCAACGCGATAAAAATCCTCGTAGAACCGTCCCCGGTAGTCGATTTGCAAACAATCGCGCATATGGGGCGGGAATTCGTCCAAACTTTTCGCTGTGTAGAATGTGCGCGAAAAGAGCACTATCGTCACCTCGTGATTACTGCCAAGCTTCTGCCACTTTTTGTACAAATCCGCCAGGAAACCGTTGACCGCCTTCTCGAAGTACAGATCGCCGTATATGTCAAAGTCCCACATTTCGGAAGACATCTGCAGGAACAGGTACACCATCGAGGTGTTGCTTCTGAAGACCACCTTCGTGTCTTCGTTGATGACGCCGCACGCCACACGTTCACCTTGCGACCACATCTCGTACACCTGGCACCGGATACATCCTTCACACGATTCGATCTTTTTGTTTAGATACACGCACGTGTTTGTGAGTCGTGTCTTCAAGCGCCACATCTCGGACCGGCCAATGTACTGGTCCTTGAACGTAATCTCGACCGAATCGAGGGCCACATCGGCCGGGTCAACCACACGCATGTAGACATCGTTGTAAGCTTTCAGATTGAACGTGGTGGCCACATTAACCTCAACGCTGATAGTTTCGCGCGAGTTGAAATCTTTGTTCAGGCACGTCACCTGCAGGAGTAAGCGGCATCCGTCATCCTCCGGTAGGTATATTTCGACGATATCATTAAGCTTCAGATCCGGATGTTCCTTCGGATTCAATACCAGATCTTCCGCTACAAGAAACAAAGAAACCCGAACGGTTTAGTAATGGTTGTCTAGTTGCGAAACATTGTCCCATACTTACTGCTAAAGGTTTTCTGGTGTGTGACAAGTTTGAACAGTTTTTGCATCATTTTCTTTCGTAACAAGCCTGTGGCTACCATGAACCATCACACTTCGGATTGGATGAAGGCACAGTAAAGAACTTTAACTGAAATAACTTTAAAACACAAAATATACCACAGGTACAACCCTCCACTGTGGCTGGTACGTTCTAAACGCTACACCGAAACGATGAACACAATTGGTTGTTGATAAGCAGCTGATATTTTTGGGGTTTGATCTACTGACTCTGTTTGATCAGATTTGATCTACTGACTCTTTCCTACTTCTGCACCATGTGTACGATAGTCGCTGGGAAAGGTTTGCGCTTTTCAAGCGTCACAATCACAACGCAGCGGTAAACATTTAATGCTACAAACTGCCCAAAACGCGATAAGAGTAAATTTGTGTTTCCCGAAACGCACCACACATCAAATCAGTGCGTTTGTCACTAGTTGACAGCAAACATATGATTGGGCATTGTTTATCTGCGCTCCCTTTCCTGATGTGGTTACCTACAGATGGTATGGGAATTTACACTTATTTTGTCTTTATGATCTTAATTTATTTGCACTTTCGTTAGAATATTATTCAAACTAACGTGTAATCTACATGTTCGGATTGATAAATTACGGTAATGTTGCGTATTTACCAGTTGTTTACGATTTTTGGTAGACCAATAACACCAACGCAATGACAGGTGGTTGGGACTGTTTTTAACGCGTGGTTGACAACTTGAAAACCGATCGATTCACGTTCCTTGTATGAGTTTTAAAAATTTAAATATCTTTTGAAGGAACTTGGAAGTTTATCACGTTCTTCTAACTGTACTTGTTCATGAAACCATTTTTTTTTGTTGAGTTGTTGGCAAGAAACATTACATTAGCAAAATTTACTTTAGACGAAACAAAACGATCAATTTCGATGCCAGCATAAATTGCATGCAAGCAGAAATTTATTATTGAATGCAATCTATGTTTCTTGCATCGCCGAGAACATAAATTCGCGAATTCTATGATTTTAAATTTTTATTATTGGCAGTTATTTTGAAACCCTACGGTTGAATAGAAATTTGCTTTTTTTAATCTCTCTCTCTCTCTCTCTCTCTCTCTCTCTCTCTCTTCTTGGCTCAAAGACCTTACAGGTCACGTAGGCCATTTCTGGCTTACTAGACTTGTTTTACTAGGTAGCCGGATAGTCAGTCCTTGCTACGGGAGAACGATATGGATGGGATTTGAACCCGGTCCTGTCATGTGAAACCGGCGCCGTTTATCACATACACCACCGAGCCGCCCCCATGAGACAATAAATACATTGTTCAGGTTTTTTATTGTTATGTTTTCTATTTTTTCATTAATTTTTCAAGACATAAGTACAAAAGTGACTACAACAAGTTCTATCTACGAAAAGAAAAACCTTTCTTGATTTTTGTTTTGGAGAAAATGTTGCGAAATTACACAATGCTTTATTTACATTTTCTTAACAGCTTCATATAAAAATATCAATGCAAACCAAACCCGACCACAACCCGTACAAAGTGCCGAAAGAAAGAAATGACGCAAGAAAGCGAAAGAAAAGATATTTAGCAGTAATTGTCCGGCGCACAAATTATCATCAACCGACAGCACTAACGAGGTACACCCTTACTGTGACGCACACAAAACGATGAATGATCCGTCCATGGCATGGTGGTCGGCATCATTCAGTTGCGATCCGCGTGTAATGTTTACAAACTCCGGGTTGGTAGTCTGGTTTAAAAAAGCAAAAGTCGTTACCATCTCTCGCAGCCACCAGCATCCATCATTACAATTGACCGGCTTGGGTCTACAGGGCCGCATTGAAACTGTTTGCGGTTTGTGCCGGAGCATTCATCATCCTCGCCAAAGTTCTTCGCTTACGTGTGAGAAACCCCGTCCCATCCGCTCTTATCCGGACGAAGACCACGACGACGTGTCGTAATTGAAATTCAAAATGCAATTCATAATTAAAATATGCGCCCCGGCAAAATCTTTGTTGGTCGGGCAATGAGATCATTCTACACCCGGGAGAACGAAACTCACCAGCTGAATGGTGCCACACTGCTAAAAAGGAAGCCTCAGAACCCCCGGACCGTACACAAATTGTCTCCGGAAAGGCAGCAGCAAAGCAACCGAAAAGGATTGAGGGCTCTCCTTTCTTTTTATGTTCCACAACCATCCGGATGAAAAGGGAGAAAAATACGAGCCTCGGTAATCAAGCACCCCGGGAAAGAAGGGCTCCAACCCTTCTCCTGGAGGAGGCGGGAAGTTGGAGGTGGAAATGCCCGGGACAAAGATAAACAACGAAACAAGATCAGCCGTTCACCATGTTCCGTTCGTTGGTTTAGTTCTTCCAATCCCTCCCTGGGATTCCTCTACCTTCCGTGCCACTTTTCCTTTCCACGATCAGGAGTTAATTCATCTTCGTTGCTCGTTCATTTTGTGAGTTTTTCACCACCTTGCCTTTCCCGTTCCCTCGTACCCCTTTGCCCAGCATTTTCCTTTCTTTCTTACTAAACCGTGCGTCTCGGTACAGCTTATCTTTTATTCATCTCCGTTGCACCTTTTCTCGCTCGAGTGACGTTGTTTAGCAGCAGACTCAAGCACTAGCTCCCATCCAAAACATACACACATCGACATCCAAACACACATAAACACACATGGCGTCCATTTCAGGTATGTCCTTTATTTTCCAATATGCGGGCATTCGTCTCCCTATATTGCTGTACCCGGTGTGTCAGGAAGCCACTTGACTTTTCCTTACCATCAATTCACTTCTTAGTATGTGTTTGTTCATGCTCTTTCCGTCTCTTACTCGTCTCTCAAGAACCTTGCCCTTCCGCAGAAACATTTTCACCGGTATCAATTCTTTCCCTAGTCCCACTGTGACATCGAAATAAAAGAAATTCAAAGACAAGAAAGCATAAATACGATCCGTTTAAAGACATTTCGCATGCATTAGTCAGACCTGATTCAAGAACAATCGTTTGAGTGGATAATTTTTTCGCCAAAGTTGTTAACCTCAACGCCTCAACGAGTGTTCTGGTGGCCACTGTAGATGCGTGGCAAAATTGACGAGTTGAAATTGGATTTCAACGGAAGCATTATAGCTTATCCTTTTGGGAATAAGTCTCAGTAGGGTCAGAGGTAGGGTTTTTTTTTATTTTTACGTAGGATAAACATTTAAAGTAGACCTTATATAATGACCACGAAACACGTGCCAAAGAATTAAATAATAAAACAGTTGTTAGGAAGAACTCACGCCTAAAGGTATGCAATACGAGGAACAGTAATTCATTTTTAAATTCATAATAGCAAAAAGTGAATCCAATAGTCATTTCTAACTTTAAAACATGGTTGACTATAGGGAAAAATTACATTCAATTAGTCGTGTTAATGCCAAGCAGAGAATGAAGATAAGCCCAGGGAAAATTCTATGGAAATAGCCACCGGACCCTTCGATGAACCTTTGGAGAAACGTGTTTCATTCCGTGAATTCATCATCGGCAGCATAATTTCCAACGCAAAAAGTGTTCAAGCAAAACAACGGAAGTACCGGAGTATTCGACAAGAGTCATTCATCATAACCGGTGTCCCTAGCGTCGACCGGTATGACGTTTTTTTGTGGAAATGACGTCCCGTGTGCTGGACACTGTGCACACAACAGAAGCGAATTGACGTGCTCCAGGAACTAGCGTACGCCAAACAGTGTGGATGTCTCAGCTTCCGGAAAAAGGGGGTTTTCAACTGAACTAGCCAATGTATGCGGTGGTACGATGGTGGCCAGTGTTTCGAATGAGCCTGCAATTCCCATCGGCATCTTTACCGCTGCTAATCCTGCCAACTGACGTGCATAGTGGACGTGATGGAATTACTCAGAAGCTTTACTATCTATTTTAATCCAAACTTCTATACAGACCGCTCTCGAACGAGGGGGAAGATGTCAAGCATCATAACTTTTCCTCCCGTTTTTTGCAGTTTGTGATGCATTGTTGAATTACGGGGAAAAAATGGCCACTTTTAATTTTCACCAACGCAAAAGAACTGTGATACGTTTAATGTACAAACTAACAGTATTCAAAAGATGGGCAGGAATTGTGCACGTTCTTGTTCAGTGCAAACAGATGCGAACATAATGTCCAGGAGTGCATCTCACAAATTACGTCCCATTTTGTAGTATGAAGGCATAAGGATAATGATTGGATTGTAAGCAATATCACGAAGGTAGTTCTTATTGTTTTTTGCTCGTTTTATTCCTATTTGATTTGCAAACAAGAAACATGGAACGAATGTTAATTGACAATTTCGTTGCATTGCCCTTTTTCCTGGGAAAGGTATGCGAAAACCATCAAACAGAAATGTGGAAAAACTGTATCACAAACAAAAGAAATAAATCCTTCCTACATACATACATATGGTTGCTTTTGCGCGACAAACATTTACCAAGTACAAGTAACATACAAGGTACTGGTAGAGATATAAAAGAAAGAGGTTCGTGAGCAGAACATGGAAGGAAAAATTCAATAACATAACGCATCCGGTACGGTAAGTGATATAATACGAAGCACATACCCGGAAGAGGTTGCTTGCAAAGAGCGTCGTACGAATGTCAACCCTTAACCGATGGCAACGACGAGTTTAGCAACCGTAACACACCCGGTGACATTCATTACCCGGCGATGTTTGGTAGGGGCATTTGCCAGGAAATTAGCGTCACAAGAGCACTCAAGCTCTCGGGGGCATCTCAAACATTCGCAACACGACCGTACGTAATGCAGCGGCCACCTCGTAGATTTGCGTTTCTTAGGCGGTTAGTCATTGCTGTCATGGCCGAATCCTTTCTATAGCCATACGAGGATTTTGTGGGGAGGGGAAGCCACTCAAAGCAAATGCCGGTGTGTCCCATTCATTTGTGGTATGCCCTGATGTTTGATGATGATATCATTAGATAAAGAGCTGGCCTTCTGTGCGTGTCTGTGTGTTTGGTCTGCGTTTCAGAGCTTGGGGAGAAATTAGTTCCACAGTTTCCAGTACCAATGATGACCGACTTGTTTACGCGAACGCGAGTACTCGGGTGCGCAAATGCATTTACGCACATCCTTCATACCGTTGGCATTAAATCCACACGCTGCACAGATGCGTTACTTGTTTGATCAACAAATTTGGGTGCCTAATTAAGGTGGGCCCGATTTGTTAAGAAGTTTGCCTACAATCAGGTTGCTGCTGGTAGTTAGGATGAGCTTTTTGATGCTAGAGGAAATTGCCACACTGAGCCGCATTAACCGTACCACGCACAACGTTCGTCTGTTTTGCGTTGGATAAGAAAATGGAAGCCTGATTTCTTCCTGACCGGCGAGCGGTTAAATATCAGCCACAGTCAATCCATGGAGGGTCACCTCTAAAACCGTACGGAAAAGCTTTCATTCTAAAGCAAAAAAAGCAAACGACGACGGTGGAGTGGAATTTTCATTAAATTCCTGTTGCTTGTTAGGTGTCATGTTGCGCGCCTGCCAGTCATGCGTCATCCACTGTACGCTCCTGGTTGCTGCTTGTTCTGGTGGCTTCCGTTCTCGTCAGCACATCTAATGCGTGCGTTCAACCCAAAAGAACGTACACGAAAGGTGCATTCGCGTGAAGAATGTCACTGTTGTAGTTTGAATGTTTCGGTATTGGTTAAGAATCGCTAAGAATTGGCTTCCGGACGGACGGAACTAGGTTGTGAGTAAAAATTCGATTGTTTTAAAGCCAAATTTTGTGTTTTTCTTTGTGTTTAAGTACTAATTGGTAGAAGCTTAATTGATTGGTTCACGAAATTAGTTAAATGAATTTCTACTTTTTTATTTCTGCTTTTTGTATATATTTTGAACGTTTAAATTTATTTATTTTTTTTCGTTAGCTTTACATAATTATATGCTACTAGTTTATATAATGGAGAATTATAAGATCAAGCTACCAAGCTTATTAACTAAGAATTAATTAAATTAATGTTTTTGTTATGTAAATGTTTTTTTTTTTTTGTATCAGTAATTTAATATGGCGAAATCATTGTCTGGCGCATTGAAAAGAACCAGGCGTCTCCTTTAGTAGAACACATGTGTCGTAAATTTTAATTTTTTTGGTTACATATTCGGAAATATTTGTTTTGATCTTAAAAACGTGTTATTTAAAAAACTTGTAAATTTAGCTTTCAGTAAGAAAAAGCATTAAAAGGTTTTAACACATTTTCAAGGTAAATGAAATTTTATGCCATCCTCAATACACATGATAAATTGAGTGATTTTTTAAAAGATATTATATTGTCACAAAGCCTAACAAAATTGCTATTATGATTTGCTTAGTTTTTTTTTAAATGGTGAATAAAAGTAAACTATTTACATTCTTCAGCATCTCCCAGCTTTGAGAATGACTGGGCGCCTCCATTTACAGGAGAACTTTCACTTGACAGTTTTAATTTATTTCTTTTTTTTTGTTTGCTCTACATAATTATAAGTTGATATAATGGTGAATTATAAGATCAAGTTATCAAGGGTTTTAATTAAGAATTAATTAAACTAATTAACTAATTAGAATATTAAAAATAGTTATAAGGAACGTACATATATTTCCTAGCAAAATGTCTGAGGAAATGATTAGTGTCCTTTTATTCCTTTACTCAAATACTCGGTTACTTTTATGATTGATAATTTCTAAAGCTATATTTTACGTCAAAGATTCAAAAGTATTCAATGGAAATTTAACTAGAACATGAATAACGTACACCACAATCGGATTTAGTATTGAAAACACTAACATTTGCACATTAGTTTCAAAACCAAACTAACATAAAGCTGCGAATGCAAAAACAATTCAATTTGTTCATTTTCATCGTAAGCGGGTTAGAAAGTGCGGAAGAAAATTAGTGCTAAATCGCATTAGCTGTACTACCACCCAGCATGGAGCTTCACACACAAACTACTGTACAAACTGTTTAAGCATCCACAAGATAGAACCAGTTGCTGCTACAAGCCTAAAGTGAGCTAAACAACCGAGAGAGGCTTACTCGTACCACAATCCATTTACTAGCTTCACAGTATTTCTTACGGTTGTTTTGGTGGAACTGAGCCGTGATAATCATGTTTTTCTTGCTGCTTGCCTGCAACAACGCATCCATCGACTCCATTTTGTGAGCCTATATTGCTGTAGTGTTCTGAAAACCAAAGCGGAGCTATGCTAGAAAATTTTGCTCCCGACTTAATGTTTTGTGTTGGCCCATTTTCCGACCAAAAAGTTTCTAGCTACGATGGCACTAACGTTGGTAAGGGTGAGGACGGGAAGGAAGATGAAGGGATGAGGGTTGGGTAAAGCATTCACAGATGGAAAACAAACTCGAATAGACAGTGATAGTGCTTATTTGCATATTACATCAAGATCGTGATGGATTCGCCGAAGGAAAGCGAAATGGAGATGGAACATTTGCCTCGGTTCGAGCAACACCTTACATTGCAACAGAAAAAAACAAAACAAAAATAAAAAAAAAGCTGCCAAGACATCGAGCACCGAAAATGGCAAGCTTGTTGCCTGGTCGAAACTGTGCTAGCTAGGTTATAGAAAAAAAGAATGAAAATATAAAAAAAAGGCAAATCACTCTACAGTGCGGATCCAGTCTGTTGGAGACATATTCTGTGCAGTTCACTGATTCCTCTTATTTGGTATGGCGTGTTACCGTTCCGTGCCGCTTCGTATCGTTGACTTTTATTGCCCTAAGGACTTCATGGGCAGTGCATGAAGGGATGGGAGAAGGAATGGAACCAATAGAGGCACGCGTTTAATGTATGAATTGTTTCTGTCTGTTCGGCTGTGAGAGGGAACAAAAATTCGTATCGATCATCGTCGTGGTACCGATCAGTGAACCGAGCCGGAACCGAGCTGAATGTTATCGAAGAAAAGCAGTTGGACAGGTCGACAAGCAAAGCATAAGGCGTTTCTAATTGATTGGTTTGCTGTGGAATGGTGATAGAATGCATTGATGGTACATTATGAAAGCAAAGGTATATTAAGGTGTGTTGCTGGAAAAAGAAGTTTGTAGAAGGTTGTTTGTAAAGTTTGTATAATAAATTTAGTGTAAATTTTAGTTGCAGCTTAGCGTAATTTTTAGAAGTTGAAAAAGCATAATTTCCCTTTAGATTATTGGGCTATTTAGATATTTTTATGTTCTTGTCCAAAATTACTTTTTTGACAACACAATCCGGCTGTACATTAATCGTCAATTTTCCTCAAGCATTACCGCCAGGAACGATACCCACGCTAGTACCAAAGTTATCAATGTTCACATGAAATTTCGATTTTCCAACCATATGTGTATCTTCTACGTACGCCATATTCCAAAGACATTCACTTTCTTACCCACAAACAAACAAAAAACAAAAAAAGAAAATATCCTACAGCCCAACAGCAACCGAATGCACGCGAAACATTTGGCAGCGGAATAGCTGCATGCGAACTTTCTGAATGCAGTTTTGTTTCACTACGATGCAGTGAACAGCTGCAATCCAGCACCACCGGTGACAGGATATTAGTTCGGTGCTGCACAAGTTTTTCAATATTTGTATGCGCATTTGAAGAATGGCGGTACAACGGATCAGGATGAGCAGCGCGGTATGGTGTCCTTGTTGTTCACGCTCATGCATATCATTTTTCGTTCATCGTTCTGTGTTGCAACCGTCCTACAGTGTTCACATAGAAATGGCCGTTGAGTAGGGAAGCAAAATGGGAAAAGTTTTTGCTAGCACAAGTTTATTGACTAATTTCGACGACGCACGGTTTGGTTTGACGATTTAGCACCATGCAAGCTAGAAAGTTTGTTACGAAGCAGGGACAGATCTATGTTGGCGAAGTATCGGAATTGCTTTCTTTCGGTAGAAATGTCTAGTTTTGTGGTTTAAATCGTCATGTTATCCGCTTTTCCGTGTGATAATGTTATTAACTTTGAGATCCTTTTGTTTATAAATGTCCGACGATGTATTATATATTGTTGTGTAATGTTGAACCCTTAATTTTGAACTACACTGATAATCACTAGGCGTCTCCATTAGGTTTTGATGTAACATTTCTTGTTCTGTTTTTAAGTACCGAAATTCTTTAAAATTTAACATTCTTTCTATTTTTAGACTAACATGTTTACGTAAGGAGTAAACATGTTTTTGTTGTGTAAACGATTTTTTTTGTAACAGTAATTTAATATGGGGAAGGCATTTTCTGGCGCTTTGAAAAGAACCAGGCGTCTCCTTTAGTAAAACACATTTGTCTTAAATTTTAGTTTTTTTGGTTAAAAATTCGAAAATGTTTGTTTTAATCTTAAAAGCATGTTATTTAAAAAACTATTTAACTTTGAGTAAGAAAAAGCATGTTTTAAAACATTTTCAAGGTAAACGAAATTTTATGCCATCCTCAATACATATGATAATTTGAGTGATTTTAAAAAGATATTACCTATATTGTCACAAAGCGCAACAAAATTGCTGTTAAGATTTGCTTATTTTTTTAAAAGTAGCGAATACAAATAAACTACTTAATATTTGCTTCAGCATCTCCCAGCATTGAAAATGACTGGGCGCCTCCATTTACTAGAGAACTTTCACTTCCTTTTTTTCTTCCTTTCCAGTTTTTACCTGATTGGTTTTGTAACTAGTTTATGAAATTAGTTTTCAATTTATAACTTTGAAATGGTTTTCAATCCCACTAATCTGTTTTTTTTTTCAATGGAAACGCGATAGTTAAAAAAGAAAGAAATAAAATCCCAAACAGCACTTACAGCAAAGAACTACTTATTCAAATGTTACTTTTGATGCAAACAAGTTAATTTCAACCGGTGACAGTCACTAAGCTGTGTGCATTGCTGTTATGCAAAAAAAAGAAGTGACACGGAACGTCATTTGATCGCTGCCGAAGAGTCGCTGCCCTAGTCGCCGCGTTTGACGGAATGGAATATCCATCAGAAAATTACGTTCATAACTGCTTTTGACTGCAGTCTAATGGCTTTTCAGCGGTTGGCAAAAGTCGCAAGATTGGCTTGGGAGTAAATGCATTTGCCGCTGTACCACCGAAAAATGGCAAGTACCATCCTCTCGTTCTCTCGGTGTCACCAGGTTGTTCCCTAAATGGGAAGGTAGTTTTTTGGCCGCTACGTTGCGCAAAACCCATCGCTGACGCTCGAAACTGACAAAACACATTTTGCCCATTCATAACGTTTTAATTTCTTTTGCTACTTTTACACACCCTTTGGTCCGGTTCTTTCGGATCCGCTTCGGGTGGGATTATCATTGGGAATCGCTTTGGCACAGTGCCCTAAATACACGAACACAAACCCATTTACAGAGCGATAGATGGGACGACGCTGCAATGGTGAATCCGCCATGTCGGAAAGCATGGAAGCATTATGATTTTGTTTGTTGATTTTTTTTCATATTTGTTTGCATTGTAGTCCAAAAATACTAAAGGTGAACAGTAGCAAGAAAAAAAAAACAACATGGACACAAAACATCTCCTGCAGATGCACCTTTACCGCGTTGCATTCGAGTGCTCGCGGTTCAGTGCAAAGCGGGGACAAAGTTCGTAAAGCAGATGTCGTCCCACACCCTGTTCGCTACCGTGCATTCATTCGCTCTGGCGCCTTTCATTCCGGACGGAAAATGTTTCATTAAAATTAACGTTTTTCTATCTTCAAATGGCGCCATGGTAGAATAAAAGGAGGAAAGGAAAAAAAGGATTTTCTGTGTGAGCGGCCGTTCGTTTTTTTTTCTCTTCTTCTAGTGCTTGCAGTTCTTCTTCAGGTATTTATGCTAGTTTTCAAGCTCTTTTCAAAGGGGTTTTCCCGTTGCATGGTGCACGTACACGGGGTGGAATTTGACCGACAGAAGTACGTCGAACGGAACGGACCCGTTTTGGGATGTTCCACGGAAAAAACGAAAAGAAGAAAGAAAAATCGGAAATAATTGTAGAAATGTCATAATTTTCAACGAGTATAAACGATTCCATCGTGTCGCTTTATTTTTCTTCTAGCTTCTGTTTCGTTTTTCTCCCCCTCTTTTGTGAAGCAGTGAACTTTATAGGATAAAAAATCTAAACTATTGCGCCGATATGCAATCTGGTGAGCCATTTTTTTAAACGTCCTGGATTTAGAAAAAAGCCGGCTTAAAATTGGATGAAACGAAGGTAAAAACATATAATGAAAAGAACATTATGAAGGTTAAGAAACGTATTGGATAAAAATGGGTAGCAAAATAGGGCTCCAAACGAAGGAGAAAAACTACAGAAAAAAACAAAACGAATTGCACCAAATTCCTTTTCCGTATCGCGTGATCGAAAGATGGCGAAAAAACCAAAACTCGAGTTGAACGAAAGATGGAACGTTTGTGCAATGGAAAACTGTAGCGAATGGGTTTTTTGGGGAGAGGCGGATAAGCGAATGAATAATTTTAATAGCTACAGTGTGCCCAGAACGCATCGAATTGTTTCTCTACCATTTCTGCCTTTGGACGAATTTGGCCCCATCGAGTTTTATTCCTTTTTCCACGCCGCACATCCTCAACGACACGATACGAAGCCGGTAAGCACGGTGTCGTGCTTTGTGATGCGGTATGTGCTTTCTAGCAAAGCTTTCGTCCGTTAAATAAATGACCGTTGGCGAAAGGATTTTTCTGTCCGCTCATTGCCGAAGCTGCTTGTGCGATGGCTTAACCGTCAGCACCGGCTACGTTGGGTTTTTATGGGAGATTTCTTTCGCTTTACGGAATTTGGACGCGAATTGGTTGGATTATGAGTGTGCAATTGTGCTGCAGCGTTGTTCACGGGTGCTTAACCCGTACAGAGGGAAATTAGTTGATGATGGACATTGTCTTATCTACTGCCACCGTTTGCTGGAACAAAAGGGTGATGGGACAGCAAAAAAGAAACACCGCTGGATGGAAGGTAGAGAAAATTTGAAATATATTGATAGTTTAAACTGGGGCGGCCCGGTGGTGCATGTGAAAAACGGCGCCCGTCCACACGGCAGGACCGGGTTCAAATCCCATCCGGACCGTCCCCCCGTAGCTTGGACTGACTATCCTGCTACGTGGTAAAATAAGTCTTGATACGGCCAGGCCGTTCTAACCGAGCAAAAAAAAAATAGTTTAAACTGATATAGAAAAATAAATCCACTTGAAAGAAAACCTGCCATATGCAGCAGAGTGGATGAGAGTTAAAGTTTTAGTTATTTCAATTGCTGATTTACTTATTTAGCAGTAGAAGTATTTTTGGAACGTAATGTTCAGCAAACTCTCGATGAATTACGCCTGTCATTATGCAATAATTTTATATAGCTTCTTGTTTGTCTGAGATATTTTCCTAGCTATTATTTTTATCGGAAAAATGCATTCCACATTATCTTTTAGAAATTCAAATTCAAATATTAGGCGTCTCCATTATTTTTAGCGTAATATTACTTTTTTAACTTTTACTATTACACACAGAACAGTGTACGTACTTTAAATCTTAAATCGTACTTAAATTTTAAAGAATTTTAACATTCTTTCTATTCTTAGGATAACTTGTTGGTTGAGCAAACAAATATGTTTTTGCTATGAAAATCATATATTTTTTAGCAACCGTAATTTAACATGGGGGTGTTTGGTTTGTTTGCGCACTGAAAAGAACTAGGCGTCTCCATTAACATATTTGTTTTGATTTTTATATTATTTTTTTTTTGATAAAAATACTGAAATGTTTGTTTTGATCGTAAAAACATGTTATTTAAATAACGAGTAAATAGTAATTGGTTCATTAAGAAAAATCATTAAAAAGTTTTTTTTTAATTTTTAAGTTAAACGAAATTTTATATCATCTAAAAGACCAATGATAAATTGTATTATTTTTTTTAGATATTACATTGTAAGAAAGTCTTAAAACATTTCTATTATGATTGGCTTCGCTAATCACTAATAATTAAAAAAAAAACGAATTCAAAAACATTTTGCGCATCTTTCAGCATCTCGTATCATTGAGAAAGACTGGGCGCCTCCATTTAAACTAGGATTTTTTCTTTTTTTAAATTTTTACCTGTTTTGTTTTATATATAGTTTGTGATATTATTTTTCAAATTATAAATTTGAAATGGTTTATTTAAATTCCATTGATTCGTATTTCGCCAATAGTAACGAGATAGTGAAAAAAGAAAGAAGTAGTAGTTAAGTATTAAAACTTCTTCTTCTTCTTGGCTTAACGACCTTACACAGGTCACGCCGGCCATTTCTGGCTTACTAGACTTATTTTACCACGTAGCCGGATAGTCAGTCCTTGCTACGGGGGGACGGTCCGGATGGGATTTGAACCCGGTCCGGCCGTGTGGACTGGCGCCGTTTATCACATGTACCACCGGGCCGCCCCCCGGTAATAGTATTAAAACTATTACTATTGAATAATACTTCCTAGAACAAATAACCACATTTTTGTTATTTTGAATGGTTTTTGCACCAATTGATGTAAATTATGTTAGCAATTAAAATGCGATCGTTGTGAGATTGTCGCGCAGGTTAAAAATTAATTTTTCACACAATAATAAACATCAAAGCAAAACAAACTATCGCTAAAATAGATGTACATTTTCCCTGGAACTGTGGGTGAGATTCTACCCCGCCCGGTACTCTAAAGTACAACGCCTAGCATTACCATATCGCGAGTTGAATTAGAATCGGATATTCCACTCCGTTAACTATGAGAATTAATTAAACTATAAATTGGAAAATGGAATTATTTATAATGAACTAATGCTTTTTCCATTAGCCAATCGTGTACCGTGTACCGAGACAGCAAGTGCCGCTTGCAAACGTAACGCAAGCGTCTGTTTTGCGAGTGGTGCACATTATGAAGCGAACGTAATAGAAGCACAACCACTAGCCAAGAGAGAGGATAGTGTACATTCCCGGTTGGAAAAGTGAACCGTCCTCACCCACGCCCGCCTTCTTTTCTCGGGGTTGATCCACGGAAACATCCGCCCGGGATGAAGTGCATGAGTGCATCGGCAGCAGCATACAGTACGTACAGTTCGAGCCTATTGTGAAGCCTGAAAGCGACCGGAAAGAGCAAAGCGCGACCTGTCGATGGCATTGCTTTATGTGATGGTTGCGTTCACTGTGTTCTTTGCGGGGTTTGGTTGGAAAGCTTAAAATCCCGCAACCCCTAGGGAAAGGGCAACCATTGTACGTACCGATTCACCGATGGCCTGTGGGTTCAGTTGTGGATACGTTTACGGGTACCGTAAACCTTTGGTTGGTTAGATAAACGTAATCCACAACAACAACACCGATTACTGTGCACGAACTGTACATGGGCAATGCGCGGAATGTACGTACATGCGCTACCTTCCTGGTAGACTAACATTCTTCCTTCGTTTCACAAAACTGCTAAACGCATCGTTGCAAAGATGCACCACCGAAGAAGCCACCCCGGGAAAGTGGTCGTAAAGCTTACGCATTGGTTAAAAGGAAATGTTTGTTAACCATGAGAAGATAGCTTTGGGGCAGAATTGCTTCACCAAACCGTGATCTACACAGCGGATTAGACCACAGGCATTCAGCCGTTTAGCCGTTTGTTATCATCGCAACTGTTTAACGGCCATTTTACCCTTTTACTATTTTCTGCGGCCAATTCTCGGGCACAGGAAGAATGATAAAATTAACCACAACCGTTGGCATATTGGCAAACGGATATTAGCTCAAATATGGCAGCAATTACAAACGGACAGTGCCACAAATAAAATCGAACGGTGGTGCTTTAGACGTGAACAACGTCCAATAATGTTTATCACAGGGCGTGTCCGGAATGGACAGTGTGGGCTGGATATGCGTACGCACCGGATCGTCGGCGATGGATTATTAGATTTTGCAACGATTACGGCATGGTGGTAATCGTCATCGGTGTGTGAAATGAGCCCTCACCCAGGAAAACCCACACACGGAGCGGAGCATGTGTAAATTTCAATTCAATTACGATTACCGATTCGATGCACAACATTGGTTTTTATGGATTTTGGCTACACGATGGGAGCGAAAGACTTACAAAGTTATGCGTTACAGTCGGACGCTGGAATGCTGGTTGTGGCAGATTGGTTGTTGAAGTTTATTTATTCAGCAATAGCACTCATTTTTGCGCTTGAACACAAATTAGACTGATTAGTGTTTTTGATGGCCGTGGTGGAACTTTACATTGTTTTGAAGAAGCGTTATTTTGGGGGAAGTATTTATGTGCTATCTGCACCACAAGCTATGTTTTATCAATTTGAATATATATTAGTTCGTTGTGGCTTATTCGGATATTGTGTGTAATTATTTACTAGTTGGACATATACCATTTGTTTTGTGTGTTTAAAATAAACAAAAGCATTTTTCGATATTTTGCTGCTTTTATATACCTAGTTAAGTTTTATTTATTTAATTTATTGTTAGGGCTTTTGACTAGCCTAGTTTTATTAACGAGATTATTGTATATTTTGAATGTTTAAACTATCAACTAAAATGTAGAGCATTTAAAAAAGTAGTTTAATTGCAGTTGAGAATAATATTACGATGCAATAGTTTAATCAGCTTCTCTGTTACGTTAATAGCATAACTTTGGGCGTTTTGTACTGCGACATGCATAATTATTCTCTCTCTCTTCTTGGCTTAACGACCCTTGAAGGTCATGCCGACCATTTCTGGCTTACATGTTACATGCTAGACATGTTTTACCACACAGCCGGATATTCAATCCTTGCTACAGGGAGACGATCTGGATATGATTTGATACTTGGTCCTGTCGTGAGGACCGGCTCTAGTTATCACATATGTACACCACCGAGCTGCCCCATAACTGCATAACTGAAAGGAATTAAAATTATTTAAAATTATTAAAATTATTAGGAATTAATAAAAAATATATGAAAATCAAGTTGATGGCATAGGGGCCGGGCCGGTGGTGCATGTGATAAACGGCGCCCGTCCACACGGCAGGACCGGATTCAAATCCCATCCGGACCGTCCCCCCGTTGCATGGACTGACTATGGTGGTAAAATAAATCCATGATACGGCCTGGCCGTTCTAATCGAACAAAAAGTTAATGACATAATTTGTGTTTTGTTTACAACTATAATTCTATAAAATGAAACTTGATGAATCCAAAAATAAAGTACACTAGAATGTTCGAAATTTGGAAAAAAGGACGTAAATTAAATTTGCCCCATTTAAACTGTTACATTACAGAGTTGAAGGCTGAAATGAATGGATGTCGTGGCATCTATATTACTGTAACGAAAAAGATAGTTAGTAAGCTCTTAATTGACATTCTTTTTAATTGTTTCGTTGTCAAGCCACACCACTTCACCAGAAGACAAACCTGCTTTGCACTTCTCTTTAGCAGCAAATTCATAATCACTCAGCACAAAAGGACATCTTTTGTCATGCAATCGCTCACCACCAAAACACACACACCACAGTGAGCGAAATTTTTCAACAAATTTTCCACTTTAGTTGTGATTTCGCTGATACTGTGTCATTTATGCTTCGGAAGCACGAAACCATCCGTCCGGCAGAAGAAAAGCGAAAGCCAGTACGATCCCGATGTTTTGCTTTGTTTTTTGTTTTTGTTGGGTCACAACTTACAAACTTTTTCGGTGCTGTTCACGCGGTTCCTTCTTTACCGTCGTTCGACATTTAGCACGCTTCCATTTTTGGGTACGTGTGTCTTTCACACGCGTTCTTTCACCCGCGTACCGAACAGGATTGCGAGCGACGAAACGAGCGATGGCAGACTTTGCCCACAGCAGAATTGTGTGCGCGAACAAAGTTCTCGGGCGATAGTCGTTGTCGCGTACATTTGCATATCTTAATAGGCAACATAAATTCTGGCCCAAGTTCAGGGGGAAACCTCCATCTTCCTGACGCTGCCGCGAGGCCCCGCACTCATGCCTTGTAAAGCGAAGGGTTGAATGGGGCCAGTAACGCCCTTTCCCCCCGTTTTAGGGCGGTAAGACACCAGCAAGCGTGTGGAAGTTACAAAAGTTTGTCGGGAAATAATAGAAAATGCAATTAAGTGAAATGCTTTTCATCGCCACAGTGCGCCAAGTGCATGAACCTTTAGCTGGTGGCCGATGGCGCACACGGATCAACATCTGAAAAGGGGGAATTGTTTGTTCCTTTTGGTTCGCTGTTAGGTAGGTATGTTACGAGTACTCCACGCGCAGTTGGGACGGGAAGCATCATGGTTGGATGAGTTCTCTCGCGAGTGCAATTGGTGAAGACCGGTTATGCCTTTCCCAGTGGACATGTTACATTGGGTGTTGCGAAAAGTAATGCTTATGTTGGGTACTAAAAACATCACGAAAAGGTTATAAGCCAAAATATAAGGATGTTTGAAACAATCCATTGAATTTTAAAGACTCTTTCTTTCCACTACCAGGGAAAACAGAATTATTGAAAGAGAAATAAATGTTGTTTCCATTATTGCACATACTTTTGCACCTACCCCAAAAAAGGGATGCGGAAGAATCGGTCAAACATTCCGCGAATTCCAACCAGCTGGCGTTTCTCCTGCTTTTGCTAGTGAGTAAATCTAACGTAAGTGCCATTTTCCACGAAGGTCAAAACAGAAGCCGGAAAGATAGGAGAATTCTTCCTACTACTGCCATCCTTCTTCCACCGTCGCTGCGCCAATGGCGCGGGTGTGGCAAAGTGAAATATATGAATATTATTTAACTTTAATTATGATATTATTTAACCCGAAAATGTGCTCATAAAATATTTTGCTTGCTCGTTTTGAGCTGACCGAGCACGCTTCCTGCTTTGCCCTGCCATGTCGAATGTGTTTGTGTGTGTGTGTGAGGGTGGTTGTGCGTAAATGGGTTGTTTGAGGTAGTTCCTTGGAAATACAAAAACCACCCCTCGACACAAAAACCGGGAGGCCGACCCGAGGCTGGAAGGGGGGCGGCGGGAACTTATCCGAAACTAACTGCTCGTGCCTTATTTGCCCTTTTCCGGAGTAAGTGGGTTATTTGGGGTTTTGTTTCGGTTCTCCGTCCTCCCCCACCACTTCTTCTACCAGGAAGGAGGCGATAATTAAGTTAACTTTTTTAATTCATTCGCTCGGAATAAATGAGCCATTCCTGTCAGGTGGCACGGTACACAATAACCGGTGGCGCAACGCGAAACGGGGCACGATTTGGTGGACCGGTCGTACGAACAACGAACGCTCGCACCGGTTAACGCACGTTTCACCGGCGGAAACGGGTGGCCCATTGTGCGCGTAGTTCTGTGAAGTGTGATTTGCTTTGGTGCGTGGGAAATTCCATAAAACAAACCATCCACCAGCGGTGGCTGCTGTTGTGTTATTATGAGGGCGGAGGGAGGGGGACCAGTTCTTTGCATGCGAATGTACGATGTACGCAGCGCTATGATTTCTCATTAATTTAATGGGGTGCCTTGCGTTTGGTATGCTGCAACTACAAACCAGCAAACGGAAACGAGTCCGGATAAATGGTGGAGAAAGTAGTTTTAGTTTTACTTAATTCTGGTTTGCAGTTGATGGATTCTTTCTTCTGAAGAATGTTTGTGATCGAATTAATCAATTAAGCTTACAACGGAGTTCTTAACAGAGATTGAGAATTAGGCTTTAATTTATGTATCTTTATTCTTTAAAGGTAGAAGGTCTGTGCAGTTTTTTAAATCTTTAAATAAATCTATTAAAAAATACATAAAGCACTTTGCGGTGATATCTAGTTGAGGACTCCAATCGCTTTCAGATGTTGGATTGGAGAGAGCTTTATGGAGATGCTTTGAAGTTTGGCTGTACGAGATCGTGAGACATTTTCATCATTCAAAGATGTCTTAATCCCTACACCGAAGGTACATTTCTTTGTTGGAGTGCTTCCTATCATCTTTTTATAAAGCCCAAGCTATTGAAAATCAGAAGGATGATTTGCTTGGGGGTGGGTATTAATTCGATTTTTTTTACGACAATTCATATCGCTTTCATCTGATCAGATGTTTTTATTCATGTATTCATGTTGTCCAAGCCATGCAAGTTCACCTGTTTTGTATGGGATTTAATTTCTCCATAGAACATGGAGATAATAACATGTGTAATTAGATGAAACAAGCTGTGGCTCCTTCTGTTCGGTTATGTTAGCTATAATGATTAAATTATTTATAGCATCTATAGACTTCGAATGAAATGTTGCTCTGTTAAAGCACTGATATGATTCAGCGCTTGGTGTCTGCCAAATTAACTGTGCACTTCTGAAGGATGAATCAATAATGGAGCGAATGAAATGGTACCCTGTATGCCGAGATAAATACCCACAATGGATAGGCAATTATATCAACAAATCATGTTAAACAGCGCTGTAATCTTAAGGCTGTTGAAACCTCCTTTAACACAGTCATTCACAACGGTACTTTACTGTCCTGGTGGTGATCCTTTTGAATGTTTCGCCATAGTTTAAGCACGGCCGTTATAAACTATTACAGTATCAGATCAAATTCATGCTTTGATGAACACCGTGCACACAATTGGCTGCGAAGTACGTGTATACGCATCTAATCCGTGTGTGATAAATTTTCATGCCACCAAAAACAATTCGTCCCTCATTCTTCAGGGGCTTTTCCCCCTACCCCACCTCACTTAACAATACCCTACCGGAAGCTGGCTGTTAATCAAATCAAAGCAATGACACATTATCGGCAACCCGATAGGGATTGGCCATCGGCAATGGCAGCTGCATTGTGTCTAACGATCGGACAGGCCGCCTACTCCCGAGGGAGTGCCATCGCGTCACATCGCCCTAATCGTTGGTTCGGGAACAATTAGAGTGTTTCGCTATCGTCGATCAAACGACAATTGATGGGAAACAATGGGATGCATTCGCTCTATCGTCCATTACGTCGCGGTGAACGGGAATGTATCGACAGATCCTGCACCTGTGCCGTGAATAGGTGCGTTTCGGTGTGTGAGTTTGCGTACAAATTATTAGTAGTAATCTAATTTTCCATCGACAACTTCCGAGCACAATGGTTAACCGAGCACGTGAGGTGCATCATAATGTACATGCATGTTTGACGCCTACGCATAGGCAATGCGAAGTCACAATATAAATATAAGTTTATAGTAAGCAAATATAAAAATAAGTAATACCTAGTAAGAAAACGACTAGGAAAAGAATAGGGCAGGAACAGGGACGCCACGATTGGCTAATGAACAGTACTGGTAGGATAGAATAGGATAGCGAGTAAATACGATAGGGATGGACTTATAGGCTTAAGTAGAATCATAATTATTACATAAGTAGGATAGACTATTTTACATAAGGGAATTGGGTATAAATAGGGTTTCGGTGGCAAAGAAAGACACAAAAAGGTTCTCACGAAATACGAGGAAACTCTGCCCGATCGCGAAGCAAAAGTTGCAATAAAAGTTTAGTTTTAGTGTGTATCAGTTTAACCTCCTGTGTTATTTAGTGGTCTTAATAAGTTACATTAAAATATATCACACATGTTAACAAAATGGACGATAATGTAGCGTTCAGTTATGGAGGTTAAACTATCCGATTTCTTTGTGGCTTGGCAAAACTGTGGTTCATTTCACTAAGGGCAGAGAGAGAGAGATAGAAAGAGTGGATGAGAAAATGTGTCAGAGAGAGAGAGAGAGAGAGAGAGAGAGAGAGAGAGTTTTATGAAGCATTCATGCTCGATTAAAAAATGTTGGAAAATCTTACTAAAACTTGATGGTTAAAAATGTACAATGTTAAATTAGTTTTAACTTTCAATTTGAATTTAAATTTGAGTTGTTGATGTTAAATTTCAGTAAAAAATAGTTTAAATTTTCTTCATTTTTGTCGTTTATCGTTTTATCGCTTTCTTTCTCGTTTAGTTTTGTCGACTTAGAAGATAAGCCGAGATTGTTGAGTTCCTCTTCATGATTTTTCATTCTTAGTCTAATAAAGGAATTTAATATTTTCCACTGTTCAGAACAACTTCAATATGTTTTTTGCACTCTACACAGTCTTTTTATACATCCGAACGATAATCATATCGGTTACTCATAGTATCATTAAAATCATTCCAGATATGGAAAAGTAAGACTTTTTCAAGAAGAGAGAGAAAATCGACCAACGTCCAATGTAAAATCATTCGCCCAAGCAAACTGTCCATTTTGGACAACTTTATTATTGCCCACAATCCAAACCGGCACACCAGCGGGAACCGGTCGGTTTTGCGTTAATTAAAATAGAGATTTCAGAAGACATTGCAATATCTCCCCATTTTCCAGGCAGAAAACAACAAATCGGACATTCGCTTTCATCATGATGGCGAACAACATTCCGTATCCATTTACCAGGTGGATGAAAATTACGCTGTACGGTACGCAGTAACACAGTGCCGGTGCCGGTGCAACGTGAGGGATAGTAGTGTGCGTTTCATTGCGTTTAGTTGCTGCGTAAAAGTTCCCGTCCCGTCCGTGCGTATTGTTCCCTGGCATAGGGTAGACACCATTTTTCCACCAGACTGCAGGGGGAAAATTATTCCTCTTTCGTTTGTGTTCGTGGCAAAAACCCTGGGCCCCCTGTTTTATGTTGTTTGCATCGGTGTCCCGCTGAGTTACTATTTCAATTATTTGCACCACGATAATGGTTTCGCATGCAATCAAACATTTCAGTAAAGGGACTGAGGGATGGTTGGAAAAGTGTGATAGGATCGGGTCCGTCTCTATTTACGTTCGTTTGTGGATGCTGTCGTTTTTGTACGGTGAATATGCATCGGCAAAACGGTTGAGTGAACTGTACAGAAATCAGAACCACCATTCGAAAGCTCAACCGAACCGAGGAAACTCACCGTAAACCCGAATGCCGTCACAAAAATCTTTTAAACCGTCGCTCACTGAAGTGCGCGAATCATATTGAGGCAGGCAGCGAAACGGGTACGACGGGTTTCGATTCGAATCTCGACTAATTTCTCGTCTGTCAAGCGTGATTTGAATGTGTTGTATTTTCATAATTATTTTCCGAAAATGAGCACAAGCACGAACGTAGCGACTGCTGGCAAATGGAGGACGAGGCTGGCGCAAATAATAGACCGCATCGGAATGACATCAATGGTGTGATGTTTTCGTCTTTTTTGTTTGTATTTTTTAAGTTTGGTCGCTTTTTGTGATATTTAAATGTTTGAACAGTAATGAGATGAAACGGTCAAAAATGTAGTAGATAATGTTTCTGGTGAATAACAGCGTTGTAACGCATACTTGAAAGCCGCTTTCGAATTAGTAATTCAACAATAGGAAAGTTACTGTCAATGTTAATCGTCTACAAAAAAAAACAACAAAAAAAAACATCACAAACGCATCATCCAATTCCTAAAACAATCATTTTGCAGTGCTTAGAAAAAAAATGGTACCAAAATCGATTACAAAACCATTATCGATGGAAAATTAATACACTCAGCTAACCTCCCGGAAATAGAACAATAATCTGCGCTCATCCTGCGAAGCGATCGATATTAGTTTTCCAACCCCAAAAAGCGTGACGGTTTTTAATAGGAAAATTCTTCGAAAGCAAAATCATTCCATCGAGACTCCTTATCAGTGCCTCAATGTTTGATGATTGTAAAAGACTCGGATCGAGTGTATCAATGGTACTGGTGTGGAAATGGTGTGGTGTTGAAACAACCAAAACTCCAAAACAACCAAACACTTACCGTACCAATACCAGAATAAAACCCCCCCATGCACATGGCCAGAGAGGACGATAAGGGAAAGGAGCAGTAAACATTCAACCCCCGCCCCTGGTTTGTGGCTAGGTCAGGCACAGATTGGCCAATGGGCTGTTGGCAACACTCGCTGGATGAGCGTTTGGCAGCATCGTACCGTTGTTGTCTATGTTGAGCATGTTTTTGGGGGTCGAAAATAATTAAGTAATGCATTATTTATTTTACCAATACAGCTCCCCGGTGTACATTTACCGTAAAATGCCTGCAATCGATTGCGGTACTGTGGCTTCTAGGAAGGAAAATCTTTCCAAGGGAAAGGGCACTTTCCGACCGGTTCGATTGACTCGGTACACTTTAGTGGTTGGGCCGCTATACAACGGCGTTCGGCGAAGTAGTTCGGTAACATTCGTCCAGAGCATGTTCGTGTTCCAAGAATGAGAATCATCATTTCACTGACTTTAATAGCTTTTTTTTTGGTAAGGTATCAGAATTTGCACCAGTTCGTGTTTGCTGTTTGTTTGGTGTTTGACGTGCGATTCAGTGGAATATTGATATGGTTTTTGGTGGTGTATTTTGAGCACATAACAGAGCTGCTTTTCTTCAGAAGAGTTTGTAATACAAGCCTTTTAGTGTTCAAGATTTTCGGTGTATTTATTTTAATAATTTCTCTAATCTCTGGAAATAATAAAAACAGGCTTATGTTTTGGAACTTAAAGACGTCTTTAGCTGCAATTTTCCCTTTTAAATTTAAAGCAGAAGTCGACGCACTTCCAGATATTTCGGTTTAAGGTTCCGAACGGTGTACCGAAAAAACCATTGACCGACTGGTCACTAGCCACCGTACAGCGTGCTACGAGTTTCGGTGTTTTTGAAAAAAACATAACTATTGAATTTGCCTTCCGGCTGACATGCTTTTGATTTTGGCTGAATGGAATGAACCCGAATGCATAGAACACACCAAAAAAGAGGGGGAAAAAACGATGCAGTGTCTGACATTTGACGTGTCACGTATACGAATTTTTGGGGAAAAAAATATGGCTTTCCTCCCTAAGCCATAGTGTTTTCATCGATGAGGAAAAGGAATGAAAAAAAAAAACTGGTATTCTAAAGAGTTTCAAAACATTCTTGAAAAGCTGTACCTTTTGCAAAGCAAAATCAGAACATGCATGATGATGATGATGAGGAACGACTGCCATGATTTTCCGACTCGTTTGAAGATTTGCACCGAGTTCGTCCGTGTGGTAAGAAGGTTTAAAGCCATTTTTTGCGTGTATTATGACTGGACGGTACGCTAGAAGGTGCCGATATTGTCATCGAGATTTTGTTTTTTTTGCTGTACAGCCTGAAAACGGAACAATGCAAATGAAGTTGTGCAAGTACGCGCAACGTAACTGGGATGGGAACTGACTACTATTCACACCGAAACAGAGCCATGAATGGTTCGCTCCTGATCTTTGATTGTGTGCTGTTTGGAGTTTTTTTTTCTTGTTTAGCTTTCTTGGTACGAAAAAGGTGCCTGAACAAAGCAGACTAGAGAATTTGTCCCGTACGAATGTCTATCTGTGGATCCCCCGGTTTTTAGAAGGCAAGCGAGTCATCTAAGCTGCACGTAGGGTATTCGCTTACGTCTCGGTACCGATAAGGATAATGGAGTTTATTGCCGGGAGCCAATGGCAAAATAGGGTCCGTCTGTCACCATTCTCGGTGTGCATGCTGCAAGGATGATTCGCTTGTACGGTACCATGGATATGGAGCGAATGTCCTTTGAATGTGATTCTTTTCTTGTGTTGCTGATGAACATGAGCTTCGTGGGGAAAAATACCCTACCGAGAAGAGGAAAAAAAGGACAAAATGAAGACTTTGGATGAAATCATAACGGAAGTTTTGGAATACAAATGATATTGGACGGTATTGGAGTGTTGGCTGTGATGTCTAATATTAGATTTTCTCGGACTCGGTAAGGCTTGTGAAGTCGTGGAATGCATGTAAAGATCTTTTGCGTTCCTATCGGCAATTCCAGAGAGCGTTCTAAATTTTAAACTGGAATTTCGATAGACCAGATTCAAAGTATTATCACGAAAAGAGGTTGTGTATGAGTGGTATGTTTATTTTCATGGTTTTATATTTAAATGTTTCTGAATGCTTCAACAGTTTTGGAAAGAAAAAAATATGTCTAAAGGTATGCAATTTGTATAACACATTTTCACAACATCTGTCTACTAATTATAACAGAATTTGTTTATCAACTATACAGCTTATTAAATAGAGATGAAGCAGTAGAATTAAGTTTTCCACACTAATAAAGCAATTCCAAAAAAAGCACCCATGCATACGGTGTGCATCGTACAGTACCGTACAAGAAGCACAAAATATTGCATATTAAATGAATCCGATCACTACCTCCCTAGCGAGACTGGGAGCGTCTATCGGTCCTGTTGGTTGTTACCTCGACAGAAAGATAAAGTTTTTCCTCACCATATCGGTAAGCAATGCGGCACAATAAAGCAAACTGAACGAAGCAGAAGTACCGACCCATCATAGATGGTTTTTGGCCAGCAAAACAGTACACGGTGGTACGAAGCCGCACTCATCTGGCACTTGGTACCTTTAATCCTCCTACTCCACCGTATGCCGATTGGCCATTTCCAATTGCGCTACGGAAGAGATCAACCGTAAGGGGGCAGCATATGTTGCACAACATGCGAAACTTCACCGTCAGTTGCTTTATCAATTTTATTGACATTTATTTAGTATCTACATTTTGGCGCCAGAAGGCTGGCTGGGAACACATAATGCCGTGTGGTTCCGTTCGATAGGATTTGCGAAATGGGAGGTAAACGAGAGGGAGGTTTTTTGTTTTGTTGGGGGAGGATAAGTTGTGCCTTTGTCCTAACACGTCCCCATATTCATGGTAAGGTGGTAAGTGGTCTGTAAAGGAGGATGTGAAGCGTAAAAAAAATATGTCCATTTATTCCAGCCACTGGAAGCCACCGAAAACGGATGTCATTTTCCAGCTATACAGTGTGTAGATAACCTGATGCTTTGCCAATGCCTTCGGTCGTTACAGTCCGTCGGTCAAGCAGATGGAACACACCATCCACTCATCGCTCATGGCGTTAGCTTAAAGATTTAAGCAACAAATCGTAACCGTCGGTTGCGGTTACGTTTTTTTTACGACTGGTGCTAATAAATAACCATGTTAACAAGATTTTAATAGCTGATTCACCAGCTTTCATGACCATCGTGAGAGGTCCATGATTCGTGTTCTTATGATGTGGAGCTATTTTTATGTGTGTGTGTGTTTTCGCTGTGGTTACACTCCACACTCGGACGTTTCTATTCACGCTGGTGTCAACAGTGTCCTGTGTGCGGCTAATGCCCTGATGTTATTGTTGTCGCGTTTTTTTTTTTTACTTTCGTTGCACCCCATACCAACAAAACAAACCGTCGAGTGTTATTAATGTTATCGTTTTGTTATCAATTTTATGCCTCCATTATCTCCATTGAGGCTGGATAAAATACAGCGGCAATAAAAGTGAACTCCAAACGAAACAATACGAAACGGTGTCAAATTATTTCGCTGAACAGGACCTACCGCTGGGTGTAAGTTTGTGTATGTGTGTGTGTGAGTGGTGTGGATTTACTGTTGGGGATTATTATTCTCCCCTACGAAATGTTGGTTTTTCCCGTCCTTTTGTGGTGTGCTTTTATGTAGTTCACCAGCGGTTTAAACACGCTCTCGTAGAATTTGAAATCGTGTGGTCGTATTAAATATTAATAATTATCTTTAGTATTTCTCACTCGTTACGTGTTTTGTGAAACTGTCGGTTGTTTGTTATGCAGGGTAGACTATTTTTTTTTGTTAAATAACATTGAACACCTGCTACTTATTTTATTCAATTGATTGACTATTGTTCTCACTGCTGTATATCGTTGGACTGAGTCGAAGGGGTTCAGGTCAACGCCTCTTGCTTCCTTGACATCTATTGAAGGATAAGGATACGTAAACTACTAGCCACCTTTCGATGGGAAAGTTTTGAGCTTTCAGAAGCACATCTGACAGTGACGAAAAGAGGCCAGTTTAAGTGGAAGGTTGTCACAGTGCTCATTCGAATGACATTTGTGTGTTTTGATTGAAAGCTCTCGCTGTTTGTTTATTCGTCTATGTCAAAGTTTTCTTTTTATCAAGGAATGGTAGTAGTAGGATATTGCTGTTGAACATCATTTTGGCATCATCCACAGTCCTGGAATGATTGACCAGTTATCAGTTTCTAATGTTGAACATGAGTTTTCGTAGGTGAACATAATACGAGATGAAAGCTCGTTGCGGTATTCGTACATGGAAATATTCCCTTATTTATTGATACAATAAGCCAAAGCCTATTCTAAGAGCGATGGCTTAAATTATTGATTTATAATACATGTATGAAAAAAAAAAAACAAAATGCTAGCCATCCGCACAGTTAATCAGTTAATTTGTAAGAGCGATTGTGGAAACAATTAGACAACTGTTCTCTATGGTTTGTTCGACCTATCAACTCATAGACATTGGAACGAACCTTCCTTCATCGTTTTGGGCTTCAATTCTCAATTCTCCGCTCTTCAAGGATCTTGATCCACCTCTGACTATAAAAGATTAGAATTACATCTTCCAAGAAACTTACTATATCCAAGTGCACTTGAACTTGAAAGCTTGAAAGCAAGGTGATAGGGATGTGAAAACTTTTGCGTTTATTATTAGTGGCCCTTGAAATGGGTTAAATTGGTAAAGTTTTGTAGAAGATGGTTGTGCATACCGACTGGCAACACGTTAAAGATATGTTTTTTAAGTGAAAAGAAACAAGCATGTTTGCAATGTGATACTTTAAAACATTCCAACCAAAAATCGTTCAAAGACTTCTCGAGAACTCCATATGCTGTTTCCACGAATCGGTAGATCTGTTGCTTTAATTCGATACAACCACAATGTAACTCGTACTCCGATGTTCTCGTGTCAACAATTATTTAGCTTCCAAACCGGAATACCTATGTGCTCCGGAAACTCAATCCTGGGGTGAGGGAACAGGCAAGTAGGTCAGCAGGATGAGTTTAGAAATTCTGGGTCACCGTGATCGTGGTACCAAGACACAAGTCGTCGAGTGGCATCTGGGAGAGTGGAATAATGAAGACCAAAAAAAAGATAATTCCATCTTCAATCGATATCAGCATAGAATTCTCTTCCTGCTTTTACAAATTGAGAAGGAATGTGTTGGTTTGTTTTCTTGAGAAAATAATCATATGCTCAGCGTTTTGTGATGGATTGCAAATTAGGGCGTTTAAATGAATGTCTAAGTTGATTGATTGCGAATGTTTCAACAACGTTGGGCGTGGTGTTATGTGATATATTACAATGAATAAATGGAGGAGTTCAAACACGGTCCAAAGTTCGCGATCGGGATGTTTTCGCTTTCGGTAAGTTCATACTTTCGGGTAACTAATTGGCATGAGCATAATAATCTAGTAAATGGTATTGAAAAGCAACAGACAGACAAACAGTTTTTGTGAGTACTTTTGATTTTATTTTTACGGATTCTCACTGCTCACTCAATTGTGCTATGAATCCAGATTCTGTAAATATCAATACGCGTGGCAACGTACCCATCCGCGTACAACCCGTACAGGAAATTCATCGACATAATCGGTGCACCCAAATCAGCCGGACCTAGCGCATAATCGGGCGAATCGAGTGTCAAGCAGTACGCTAAACCCTCCTGTACGATCTTCCTATTCGCTTCATCATTCAGCTGGCTAACACATGCGTCATCAGAAGCCAGTTTACTTGGCAATTCCTGCAGATAAGGTGTACCACCGTACGTTGCCATTGTGGTGGATGCGTACGGCACATCATTAATACCGAGATTGACGGATTGAAGTAATTTAGTTTCTTGAAAAAAATCCTTCATTTGTGCCAGTGCAATATTGTTCCCAGGACCATTTTGTGGTAGATACTCTGGATGTTTAATGACACTCTGCACACTGTTCTCGGTGGAACCTTCAAGGTAGTTGGACGATCCAGCATGTGCGCGGTAAGCAGTGTCGGGAGCGTTTGTAAAAACCGTTGCAGTCGATAAGATCCACCTGCCAGCAATAATGACACCATTTCCGGCAATGTTGTAGTTATAAGTTATCGCTACGATGAATGGATAGCTTGTGATTAGCCCATCATCGGCTTGTCGTTTGATTTGTATCGTTGTAACAAATCCCACACAAATGGCACCGACTATTAACGTAAAAACTAATCGCATTTCGTACTCCGGAGTGTAAATAAAAAAATTATAGCGAATGGTCTGTTTTTCTCAGAAATTTGCTTCTATATAATACCTATAAATTGTGGAAGTTTTATTGTTTTAGTCATGGTATAGAGTGGCTAAATAGCGTGACACAGGTTTGTTTCGGAATGGTTAGTTTAAGCTGGAAAGAAATCTTATGTTTTTATTCACAAATTGTTGAAGCGTAAAAACTAATTTCTAATTGCTTTCGTTTCATTCACGTTCACCCTTGCAATGGTCGATGTTGAATTCTACTTCACTATTTGTACTGCATTCGTTGTTTTGAGTTGAAAGATTCAACGCATTTCTACAGCTCGTAGTCGATCATTATCGATGCACCTGTCTCAATATATCATTATACTAGGGCAGAAATAATCATAAATTTGGTCTGATTCCAAAATTACTCGTTCGTTGAAGTAATCTGGAACTTTGGTCTGGAAGTTGTTCAAGCAGAACGTTGCTTCGCCCACATGAGCGATGCCGTGTTCATTAAAACCTAAAGATAACATCTCTGTTGGAATTTTGGTCCAATTTAGGGAAACAGAATTGACTAGTATCGTTTGAAGCAGCTCTATCGTCTAATTGCTTTCCCAACTTTCTTATCTTTACTACTGAATACATCAGCAATGGTATATCAGTACAGGATAGCGACAAACTTCATACTTTTAGTAAGAAACCAGTAAGCCTTTGGATCTTTCATTCCATATGATATTCTCCGTAAAACTATTGATACGGTTATTACGACCGATATTTACAAATGTAGAGACTGAATCTTCATTTCCCTAAATTGGATTCGATGGTGTACAAAACAAAAAAAAACCACCCATAAACCATTCGACAGAGGGTTTTAATCAGTATTTTCTAATAAATGGTACCGTAAACAAAGACCGGCTCATAAATCGTAAACATATGGTTCCAATTCCGATAGGAAAGACAAACGAACAGAAAATCTGTACGATGGAAAACCCAACAAATGGTTTGCGGGTAGCATACGTCATCTCACTCACAATTTGTCAGCTATATTAATCGACAGATGAACAAAAAGTGCAATTGTGCATGTCGTACTGTGGCGGTTCGTTTCGATGCAGTACATTTGTGCAGAAAATGGTTGCAAATACCGTGGAAGTAGGGTGGCTGCAAGGGACACGAATGTGTCTCTATTCATCAACTAAATGTATGGAACTGTAACCGGGAATGATGTATGATTGCGAATGGATAAAACTGTCGCGTTTACATATGAACGCTTGTTATGTTTTTGTTCAATCTGGGAATAATTTAAATTGTGCTGCTATTGATCTTGTAAAGCTTTGTGATAGTCACCATGTATAATTTATGAGTTTATTGTAGATTAGTTGCGTTTGATAGTGAAACAAAGGATGTATCATTGGAAACGTTTAGCACAAGTCTCTGTAGCACAATCGCTATAATCGTCAAAAATAATAATAAATAATGGCTTTTGTGTATGTTTAAAAGAAAACCAGCAAAACAATATTTGTATTGCATTATTCAAGAACAATACTTTGTAGCTTTACAATGGTTTTGAGCTTGTGGAAAAAAAGCATGCAATCGATGATTGTTGGAGAGTCAGTTTTTCATTACGTTACATTCATTTTATACTTCTAAAACGATGACAATTATGCATTTATTTAAAATAAAAAAAAGGTAAATGGAACAACTGGTGGAACAAACAACAACAACAAAATGATTTGAAATGTTTTTCCATAGTATTCCAATGAAACCCCTAACCCCGTTTATGATAAACGACTAGTTTAGTATCGCTTTTTCTCCCTGCTAAATAGGCAACGACATTCTTCCTGGTGCATATTAAAAGAGTAGAGAAAATGCATAAAAACTTTAAAGCAGCCCCTGAACAGCGAGTGTTCCGGATAATCTGTTGACATTTAATAAGCAATAAATATTCTCCATCATGCTATCTTTTCATCGAGCGCTAAAAATGGTGGTGAATAGCCTGAGCTAAGGTTAGTGGGCCACGCGGCAGCATTTACATGCATGTATCCTTAGAATCGTAGGCAACAAAAAACAGCAGCGGTACACTGTACACCACGTGTAAGTGGTCTAATTTCCTCACATCCGGATTTGGAACGGTAGAAAAATGCCGAGCAGGCACACTCAACACAGCACAGCCGGAAGTGCTTTGAAACGTAAATTACTTTCTTCACACAGCACTCGTACGTATAATAGGAAACATTCAGTAAGCGCCTTTGCCCATGTATACATGGCATTGAAGGAGGAATTGTGTGTGTGTGTGTTTGGTAGGCACATAAATACGCTTGATATAATTATTCAAGCTCACTGATGCTAGTTGATATTTGCCCGTGGAAAAGTACTTTGAAGAGTGCATACGATTGTTCTAGAGTGGCTCATTAATGGGCTTGATTAATACAAGTCATGCATTTTAATTCCTTCACAAAGCATTCTGACGTTTCGGATCCAGCACCACGGCTCACGATGAGATGATGTAGCAACATTCTGATAAGTATAATGCTCAGCCGAGCTTTAATTCTTCCAACTACGTGCTGTAGTTTAAGGGTGTTTGAAAGTAGATCTAAAACATTATATTCGATACGAAAGTTTTTCAAGAAAATCGCATACAAACATGTGTAATAGTAATTATTTTAGTGTTTAATTGCAGATTTACGAAATAAACACAATCCTAATGATTTTTTTGTGTCCAGACTGCATGTTTCTGGTGATCTTCATTCCTTTTTCCATTTTCATTCGCTTGACTTGATCGTCAGAGAATCTTTAGTCGGATACAAGATGGTTTTAAAACTAAAGTTCATCACCACCACAAGATGTTTTCTGATAATTTTAACTTTAAATCTAACTATTCATTGAAATATTTCTAAACATGATTACCTGAATCCATCTTTGCTAGCTCCCTCATGTTCAGCAAAAGCAAACACGGCGTACCTTGGGTTACCATTGGTGGAGTGGAGATATCAGACAGAAACCATGGCATCTTCAGTAGACTAATGCAATGTCGTCCAAGATCAGGATGTCCGTTACTCCACGCAGATGCCTCGTATCATCCTCATTCTGACTATACGATTACATCGTCACTTCGATAGTTACCGGCAAGGATGTACCGATGGCGCTTGGTTGCATGGTGTCACTGTACAGTACTGATGGTGAGTAAAGGGAGTTGGAAGTCAAATAAGTGGGAAGAGGAGTTAAACGATCGCAGAGCAAGCAAGAATGGATCGGAACGACCTGCTGCAGTACGACGTCTGCAGATACATAATTAAGAGACGAATACGAAGTAAACGATTAGCAACATATAGGGGGATCGAGGAGAACAACTTTGGTGAATCGTTACCTTCGAGGAGCAAATAAAGATTGGGTCTGAGAGCGGCAGTTCTCGAGGGAGTCGATACCAAGCAGTCGACACCTGGACTCATAATTGGGCAGGGCAGCAGAGGAGCAACCCATAAATATGCGAACTGCAAACCTGGTATAGAAGCTCTGCAATATGAATGCGAGTAGTCGGGACCAATACTATACTACAGCAACGACCTAACCAGCGAACAGAACAGTTCGCTTTAAACACAACGGATCCGAAAAATCACGAGCAATGCGCTTTATGATGTCGAGCGTTCTCCCAGCCCTGCATTGGTGTTCTATTGCCCCACGGAATCTATATAAGGCATCATGGTGAGACTAGAGCAAACCAAACACCCAAGTTCTTTTTTACAACGACACGGGATACCTGGACCTGATCGAGGATATACTTACGACTAGAGTAACATGGCCACGTACCAGCCCTATTGTAATGTTAATGCCCCTTGCAACGAACTCCGGATGTCTAAAGATATTCCACACTTCATACAACTTGGCATAGTCATAGAAATTCTCTTGGAATGGATAGACAGCACTGCCCGAGGTTAATATCCACTTTGACGTAATGATTGCATTATTGTCTTTAAGTTGCCTTAAATGGATACTGTCCGAATGATACGTATTTCCAATCAACTTAACGTCTAGCGGTCTGGGAACAATGGGAACGCAGTAAACTGAACTTGTTTTGTAAATACATTCATTAGTGTAGCATGAGTTCGTTGAAATGAGAATAATGTATTTAGTTCCCCGCTTGGAATCAATTACCACATCTTTTGGTGGTATACACAGATTTAAATTTTCGCATTATGATATGAAGTTCTCATCCTTAACGTTAAATTTTTCATATCTAACGTCACTTACCCATCGTCTTGATGCTTCACAAAAGAATTAAATGTATGATTTGTACTAATGGAAGAGTCATATAAAAGTGTAAATCCTAAACATTTGTGCGTTCTTTATTGCATCCAAACACTGTCGCTAATACCTTACAAGCGACTCAAACAAACTTAACCTATTTGCGTCATCTTTTCCTGAATCCATGTCGTAAACTTGAATACGCGTGTCGCAACGGATCCATCATTAACGCCACCATGGTGCTCGGCAAACGCAAACAATCCGTACAGTTGATCATTCGCGACCACCGGTGCTCCTGCATCGCTGTAAAACTGTCCCTGGTCGTGACCGAACAGACAGTATCCCTGTTTATCTATAATCATTTGTCTGGCTGAACTATCGGTTAGAAAATTAACGCAACGATCATCAGCGACGATTGTGTAGTCAGCCTCGCGAAGATGCCGCGTTCCATGCTCATTTTGGCCGTAAGAAAGCAACTTTCCAGTGAAGAATTCTGGATCGTCACCGGGTAGCGCGATTGGCTTCACAGTCTCAGTGTATCTGACATTGTCTTTCAGCTGTATCAGAGCGATATTGTAGTCCCAGCCGACGAACTCTGGATGTCTGTAGATATGAAACACCTCGTACCAAAAGCCTGGGCTCGTGAAGCTGTCCGCACCAACCTTTACGTAGTACAGTGCTTCCTCTACAAAGAAGACGGCACTGGCGGACGTTAGAATCCACTTTGAATTAATGATGGCACCATTTCCAACGTGTTGGTTCGCGTATGCAATCGCTGCCATGAATGGGTATTTAATAACCGGTACATCTTTTCCACCGATGTGACGGACTTGAGCCTCTGCGGACCTTGAGTAATAGATGCAGATCAGCGCAAGAAACACGAAAGTAAACTTCATCTTAAACTAGAGCACAAGAAATGATTGCGGGGTTTTTATGGAAAAATGGCGAGGTAGGAATTTAAAAGGCATTGTGCAAGTTCGAGAATAATTTGCCTGTTGATGAACTGAAACAGCAACAAATTATAACTGGTCTACCGGTTGTTGGGTACGGTTTGGCCATGCGTTACCGAACGAAACTGATGATAATCGGGAAGGGGTTGCTCAATACAAAACCCCATCAACTGCATTCAGTTTCGAACTTATATTACGGGGTTGTTCGAGTTGTAATAATTCATACTATAAAATTTGGAATTGGTCCCACCAAATGATTCTTAGAGCAAAAGTCAATTTATTCGGCTGTGCATGAATTGATTGCAATTAATTTGTCTACAAGATAATTTTGTGTGACAAATCGTAGACAACACTTTGGAAAGTATTCAAAATCATTGCCTATCATAAGTCAAAGGTCTGCACTAACAACATTGATATAGAGATTTGTACGTGGTAAGGCGTTGGCTCCATTAAAAAAACGTGTCACAACGATCGAAGATGGAACTATATAGAACCTTTTTATATACTAAAATAATACTTAAATAATACTTAAAAATAATACTAGAATTATTTTTAGATACCGGGTCTGGAGTAATTTGGACTCCACTCCGGAGTTACTCCGGATTAAACACACAGAATCCAAGTTTGTCCCTCAACGGCATCCACTTTAATTAAAGCGTCTTGATGTATGTGTCTTTGTCGAGGTTGAATACCTCTGTCTGCTCTCGAATACGGCGTAAGCTAGCTCTTCCTTTTCCCATTGGCTTTTCGGCGAAAACTCCAAACTTCGCACGTACAACTTTTCGTAGTCTGATGCTAGGGTTGTCAGCTTATCCTTTAGGAACGATGTATCTGAGATCATCGATTCCTTCACAGACTGCTCTAATCTCGTCAACTTCCTCTCCAGATGATCTCGAAGTTGACGAGTCTTCTCTCCTTCTGCCACAGGAGGCGAACCGAAACCAGCAAAATCGGGTTCCGGTCTCCATTGGCACCAGTTTTTCTTCACAAACCGTTGCAGGACTGTGCACAGTTTTCATAATTCACTCACTTGAAGGATAAACACGGAAGTCCACGATCACTTTTTATCTGAATGATATATCACGATTGAATCGCTAAGCCGAATAATGCCGATTCAATTTGATCACTGTAATAAAGCTAAGCCTTCGAGTTTATAACACTGCACTATAGCATCGTTAAACTGAGCACGCTGCCGATTCACTTCTATCCGGTTCGAAGGACCAAATGTTTTTCACCTTAGGGAAGAGTGCAATATTGTACCCAGGATTTCGGAATTCAAAGGGATGCTACTCAGGGTAGTCCGTTTTTAGCACGATTTATTTTAAACTGTACACACGCACACTGACTGGAACTACCGGTTCCAGATGTGTTGTCGTTCCACTCTTAAGCAGCAATTCAGGCAGACCAACAGATCGAAAACACAGGTAGCTTTGAAAAAAGCTATTGAACTGAGCCAAGGCTTATCTTGTGAAGGCTGGTCTCGTAGATGACCATTCGGTGAACTGAAGCTGTCAACTAACTTTTGGACGCAGGATGATCTCCTTATATACTGGAAATATGGAATTTCTGGAATCCTTTTAGGACGTTGCGTAGTTTTTTTGTCTTTCCTTTTTTTTCTTTTTTTTCTTAATATCTTACACATAGAAATCGGTCGCACCAGAGCCAATGTCGTATTAACTCTCTGCGAATGGATAGACGGCACTGGCCGAGATTAATATCCAGTTCGGCATAATGATTGCGATGGAAGAGTCATATAAAAGTGTAAATCCCAAACATTCATGCTTTTTTGCTTATCAGTGTCAAAGTATATTTCTTTTTTTTGTTTGCAACCAAACACTGTCGCTAATACCTTACATGCAACTCAACCACTCTTAACCCTTTTCAATTATCTTTTGCTGAATCCATGTAACAAATCTGAAAACGCGAGTCGCAACGGATCCGTCATTGATGCCACCATGGTGCTCGGCAAACGCAAACAATCCGTACAGTTGTTCATTCGCGACCACCGGTGCTCCTGCATCGCTGTAAAACTGTCCCTGGTCGGTACCGAACAGACAGTATCCCTGTTGATCTATAATCATTTGTCTGGCTGAACTATCGGTTAGAAAATTAACGCAACGATCATCTGCGGTGAGTGTGTAGTCAGCCTCGCGAAGATGCCGCGTTCCATGCTCATTTTGGCCGTAAGAAAGCAGCTTTGCATTGATAAAGTCTGGATCCGTGACGGGTAGCGAGATTGGCTTCACAGTCTGACTGTACTTGATATTGCCTTTCAGGTGTATCAGAGCGATATTGTAGTCCCAGCCGACGAACTCTGGATGTCTGTAGATATGAAACACCTCGTACCAAAAGCCTTGGCTCGTGAAGCTGTCCGCACCAACCTTTACGTAGTACAGTGCTTCCTCTACAAAGAAGACGGCACTGGCGGACGTTAGAATCCACTTTGAATTAATGATGGCACCATTTCCAACGTGTTGGTTTGCGTATGAAATCGCTGCCATGAATGGGTACTGAATAACCGGTACATCTCTTCCACCGATGTGACGCACTTGAGCCTCAGCGGACCGTGAGTAATAGATGCAGATCAGCGCAAGAAACACTAAAGTAAACTTCATCTTAAACTAGAGCACAAGAAATGATTGCGGGGTTTTTATGGAAAAATGGCGAGGTAGGAATTTAAAAGGCATTGTGCAAGTTCGAGAATAATTTGCCTGTTGATGAACTGAAACAGCAACAAATTATAACTGGTCTACTGGTTGTTGGTTACGGTTTGGCCATGCGTTACCGAACGAAACTGATGATAACCGGGAAGGGGTTGCTCAATACAAAACCCCATCAACTGCATTCAGTTTCGAACTTATATTACGGGGTTGTTCGAGTTGTAATAATTCATACTATAAAATTTGGAATTGGTCCCACCAAATGATTCTTAGAGCAAAAGTCAATTTATTCGGCTGTGCATGAATCGATTCCATTTAATTTGTCTATAAGATAATTTTGTGTGACAAATCGTAGACAACACTTTGGAAAGTATTCAAAAACATTGCCTATCATAAGTCAAAGGTCTGCACTAACAACATTGATATAGAGATACGCGCTAAGGTGCTGGTGCTCCATTAAAAAAATGTGTCACAACGATCGAAGCTGGAACTGTATAGAACCTTGTTAGTTCAAGTACTCACATGCGGCTCTAAGCCATGGATTTTGTCCATAGTGTACGAAACTCTCTTAGTCGTGTTTGAGAGGAAAATTTAAAGTTGTTGAATGAAGGAAATGAAGAAGACACTATAATGCTGTAAGAGCTCTATTATAGTGAATTAGCCGAGGCTTCGGTGGGTTGCACATGTAATGCGATTGGCACCAGACGACCCAGCCTGTAAAATTTTTGAAATGATTAAAACGATTCTCTAATTTAATGTCTTACTAAGTTGTTATCAGCTATTAACAGGAGAGATCAGCTAAAGACTGATTGCTGATGCCAGGGCCATCTTGCAGTGAAAGTTTAGACGATGATTAGAACATTTTTTCCAGCTGATCCATTCTCCATTAGCATGTTTGATAGTGCCAAAAGTCACGCAATGATTATTTTGTTTCCCTCAATTATTGCACTTTGAGTGTCTTTATGTATTACACTTAAACACCAAAAATTATGCCTAATTAAGATCGGACACTCTGTATGGATGTATGTATGTGTTTTCTCTTTAACATTATTAGTAATTGCAACTACACTGATGGGAAAGTGCAGTATCATTTGGCACAATGCTAATTGTTGAAAGCACAACCACCACCAGCGAAAACAAACGGTAGTGGAAAGCTTGAAGCCATCCGCAGAAGAAAACCGTTTGCTTCACCACAATTCAATAGCACTGGTCAACATACACCCGCCGCGGGGCAGGGTGTCGTTTGGAAAACACGGATTAATTTGTCGTTATCTGGCGAAACACTTGATCCAAAGCAAATCGGCACACGCGCAAGAAGGGGCAGAAGTCCGGCAGCAGTCGAGATAATCGAAATATCATCGAACAAAACCGATTCGTCAGCATCGCCCACCGACCGATTTGTTTCGTTGTTTCGGGGCCCAAGGTTTTGCCACTATTATCGTTCCTGCTTCAGTCAATTCCGGTTCGAAGGTCATCCCTTCTTCCGTTTGGTGAAACCGGGGATCGAAACGCAATACACCATCGTGGAAAACCGATCCGTCGGTCTCCGGTGGTGGTACGGTTGCTTATGCTCGGTACTTTGCGATACGGTAGCTTCCTGTCAGTGGCACTGCCTCCGGGATTGTTTGGCGACAGATCAACAGCGTGTCCTGACGGTTGTGCCGTAATTCGGCGCATCCTGCTGCTACTCCCAAATCAAGCAGGTCTCCGGCTCAGTGATACATTCGGGTGGGAGTGCACGGAACGGAAAACGGAAAGTGAAACAGATAGGTCCGGAGTGTCGACGAATTACCTTCGTTTTACCCGCCCTCCACCTTCCCTCCCTGCTTTACCACCCAGCTTCATCCATTTCACTCGCAGTGAAATTGAGAAAATGCGATACTTTCGCCCGGGGAACCGGAACGCGAAACGCGCGTGTTCGGCCTGCTCGGAAACGGAAATCCAATTTAATTTTGACATTCTTTCAAATATTGATGAAGCAGCGAAATGTGTTTCATTATTGAGCCGGCAAACAAACGGGGAGACATGGAAGGCAGCCTGGGAAAGCATACAAACCGGATGGGATGAATCTCTTTTCTCGGTTTGACGGTTTAATTTCGTCCACCGAGGAATGACATTCGTTACGGTGACTGATTTCGGGGTAGGTTTTTGGGTACTGGGAGATAATTTTTTTGTTGCTGTTGTTGCTTCATTTTCCGTTAGGTTTGTTTCGGCGAAAAGGAACGCATTTCCAACCGGACATATTTTGCAAAGCAACGGCAGCATTGGGTAATGTGCACAGCATCCACAGCAATCTCTGTACACCGGGATGACATAATTAATCTAAAACGCGATGCAGCGCACAGTAAGTCCCATTTTGACGCTATGATATTGAAGCCATTAACACCGACATCCCGTATCCCGTGAGTGGACACATGTTTCATAATAAAATTCTGAAACTCTCTCACACACACACACACGCATCAATGTATGTTTGGTCCGATTTTCATCCAAATGGGATTTGAATTACTTTGAAATGATATCGTCATAAATTTCCGGAATCGGTAAATCGGTAAATTGCAACTCATAATCTTTGCATAAAGTCAATATTTGAAATTGGGCATCCTGTCTCCATCGATGCATCGGTATGTTTTAATGAGAAATTTAATATTTGTCTGTGATACAACTCGTTACTAATTAGTGGCTGAAGTGATGTATGAATTGTTTCGAAATAAGATGGAAAAGCTATTTTTGTGATGGTTTCCTGGAATGATCGTTTCATTGACGATAATAAATTAACTTTTTATTAAATTTAGACTCAAACTTTATTATTCATATCTGTTTACATATTGACATTGCTTCTTTTTCTTTTGTTCTTCCTTTTCATAAAAGATAATCAATCATTGATTAAGCAGTGATTCGGAGTCTATTTTAAGAAATTTGTTAATGAACAACAAACTTATATTAAAATCTCTTTTTCACACTAGAACTACCGGACCAGTCATTTTGGCTGGAAAGCTTCATTTATTTTTTGGGGTTGAACAATCGTAAAATAGTTGAATGATGAGTTTTATATACATATATATTCTACAGTACGATCTCCAATAAACAATAAAATGTGTTCCAACTCTTTGAAATTGTTTAAAAAATATTTACGAACGAGAAACGCTTCAAACACTTGGTAGTTCTAGTGTTAATAGATTCTTTTGATGTCTATTTTACGCAGGAATATGAACGAATCATTCGATTTATTGAAGCTAATTGAAATTGTATCCCATATACTATAACAAAGAGGTTTTGGAAAACATACACATTTCATACATACCCCAAGTATCACCCGATGGGAAAGTTTAGACACGGGCATAGTTTGCACACATAAACCAACCCTAACAAGCACATTCTGTACACAAAGATTGGCTCGGTTCCAACATTCCAGAAACAATTTACAGCCAACTATCGTGAATTGTGGTGTAGTAAACCAGGGCGGTGAAGAGACGATGGTTGAGGTTGATCTTTCCTTCATGTTATAAATTCTACCGAGACATCATTTCATACCATCCAAACCACATAAACCACAACAACCATTTGACGCTGCTTTTGTATTTTCGTTGGCATACGACAGCTGATTGGAACGCGCACGACGACCGAGAATGATATGATCGTTGGCATATGATGACATGGACCAAACAATGAGTGTTTTTTTCACCATGAGCAGAATGAGCTGACGTGTGTTTGTGTTACGAAGTATTGATTTTTGTTTGAAAGATTTTAGTTTCCTCCCGGGAAATACGATAGATATTTTCAATATATTTGTAATAATTGACAAATCTTTAATAGTTTAATGTTTATCTTTTCAATTTATGTACTTTAATGAGTCTGCACAGGTAAATGGTAAAAAATATTTCTATGTTTTGTCGTCTGTTTCTAGAACAATCCCAACTCACGTAAAAAAGCACTACAAATGCATTCTTCTATCGCACTACAGTCATGGTGCAAGTTGTACTCGTAAAGGTTCATAGTTACCACCTGGGTTAGGGGCGAGGGAGGCGGAGAAAAAAAGCTTGCCACCCATTTCACTCACTTTGCATCGATCACTTAAAGCCATTCTTCGATACAATCGTCAAGTACTTTGGTTGTTCCATTTGCACGATAGTCATCCAGTGTCCATCGAGGCATGGCATTATGCACCTTTCGCAACTAACTGGCTCCAGCGAGCATACCACCCTGTCCCTCCAAACGCCTTCTGCCCCTTTCATCCGGACACCGGATAACACTTGTCAGTGCTTACTGTACGTATCCGACACATGCTGCAAGCGGTGCATCGTATCACAACATCGGGTGCGTTAGGTCCGATTAGGTTTGGGAAGGAATGGGGAAAAAGGGTGATTCTGCTACATCTAAGACCTGTTTACAGCTGCAGTGCTTCAGTGCCCGGCTTTTGGAGAGCCCTCGGGGCAATGTTTACTCGTCTCCTGCGTATGCCCTGTTTCGTACTTTTGCGGTACATTCAGTACTCCATATAGTGGTGTCGTGCTTGGGATGATGCTTGTCCTAGTTGCAAACGGAGTCACATTACCGGTAACGACACACACACATACACACACACACACACACATACACACACACACACACACAGGGCCAGCTGTTAGACTATGAAGCATTAGACGTTAGAGGTGACTTGCTTGGAATGGTATAATCATTTTATTGAACAGTTACCAATCGCTGCGGAGAGGTTCTTGGAATAGTATCAAGCAGAAGAGATTCCTGTGAAATCAGATCTGAAACATTAAGAAGCCAATGAGTTATCGGTTTTACCGCAGCACAAGTTGAACTGCTGAGTAGATGATCTGTTTAAAAAGTAATGCATTTGCACAATGGAACGATATTTCTTAATTTAATATCTTCTTCTTAAGCTTCGACTTCTTCTAGCGTAAGTTGAGGCTGCTTCATTGGAAAAAGTATTTTGCTATAACCTTTGTCTCGGATTATATATGAAATCGGAACGTATTAACTACATTGCAAGCTTCATTCTGCTGTATTTAAGTTTCTTTTGTTAGGCGGATTGCAGATTTTTAGGCGAACTTGACTTGAAAGACAGACCACACGACTGCGTTTTAAATTTTAATCTAGGAAGGACTTCTGACCATTTTTCTAAATGCAAAGAAGGACAAGTGTTTAAAAATTAGTATTAAAATTTGTTGAAGAAAAAAACATCTAACCAGCAAATCTGTTTGCTCTTTTGCAATTTGCACGTCTGCGCCAATATTCCATCATCATCGTCATTTATCAACTGAATGGACAAGGGTTTGGGTAACTTCTTTTTTGACGATTGGCTCAATTCGATTTATCTTCTACTGGCTCCTGTAGATTTAAAAAGGCGATAAAAAAATTGTGACTGCATACATTCCGGCGCTCGGTGTATCCAAACGGTGCAGAACTATACACTTACGCTGCATGATCTTTCGACAAGTGAGCGAAAATCACGTACTCTTCCAACCCGACGTTGCGGGCAAACAAGTTGGTGCCCTTTAGCCACCGGTACTTTAGGATCAAGAGGCTTTTGGGTTTCAGTTCGAGAGCCACTGTACAGTGCACATGTAATTCTTTTTTAGTGCCTTTCTCCACGGTCACCTACACACAGGCTCACACAAATGGTACGGATCCGATTACAGCAGTCGTTTTGTGTGCAGAAATTTATTGCTCCAAAAGCAATCACGATAAGCTATCGTAGGCAAACAGGTATGTGGGTGCGGGTCGCTTTCTCTCGCCATCTCGTAGGAAACACTTAAGCCCCGCAAACACATGAAAGAAAACCGCGACACATTCGTACAGCGAGAGACCTCATCTGACATTGTCACACGGTGTGGTTGTAATAGAAGCTGGATTTCACTGGGACGTAGGATGTGCGTACATAAATCACAGCATCGTCATCGTCCATCATCGGTTCCGGGGTTCCAAGCAAATATGAGAGCAAGGTGTACCCTTATCATGCGACAACCATAAAATCTGGCTTTCACACTCATCATCAACACACACAAACCGACACATAATTGTAATCAGAGACACTTGGTTCGAAATTAAAGCCACCAAGAAGGTCGCGAGTTTGAAGTCATCATCCAAACGCCTTTGTGGGATTGCGGGATTGCATACATTTAGGCGCAAGACAAAGCATGTTGAAAGCCAATTAAATGCGTAAGCCTTCGGAACAGTCAAACCGTACCGATGATTCGGCTAGGTAGCGAAGGTAATCAAACACCCAGCACGGTTTTAATGAGATTAATGGTAAATATGCGTCCGTGGGTGGTGTGGGCTGATCCATAGGTAATGTAGTGCACCGTTCCGATGATGTGTGTGTATTGGGAAAATTATGCATTGTGAGAATAATGTATTGTCAAGATTGTAAGGCGAGCGGACAGTATCACAGAGACACATTACCTTCAGATTTAACTGTTACATAACAAGCATATTTAAATATTCTGCTAAAATATCTGTCCAAAAAATTGACCATGGAACTCCTTATACAAGAAACCCCCCCAACCAAACTAAAATATCAAACGAGATTACAAGACACATTTTCCTTCTTTGTATATCGTCTAAATTGAAGAAAAAAGTTTTATTTTAACTACCATTTTCATCAGACTGTAATATTTTCCACAAAATGAGCCACCGGTTGCATTTCTTCGAACCTTCCACCTATACCACATCTGGCCGTGAAAGAAATTTGGTACGCATCAACGCAACAAAAAAACAACCATCAAACAGTTTAAAATGCGCCCTTCGTAGCGTGTGTATTATTTGTTCAAACAGGCAAGAACGCTTCCGGAATATCGTACGCACTCGATGGTCCCTTCTTGTTGTTGGACCAATGCCTTCAAAAAAAAAAAAATTCCTTACCAACCGCAAGGACTCGTGCGCTCGAGCGAAATTCAATTCATCGCAATTTAACGGATGAAACGTGATTGAATGCCATGAAAACTAATTTAATTACGGTAAACTAATTAATGGCTTGGTTGAGCTGGAAAAGAGAACGAAAAACAGTGGATAAGAGAGAAGCAAAGGGAAGAGAAGAACAGTAGAGGCATACCGGGAAGGGAAGTTTTTTTTTAAATTTATTTATTATTTTCTTTGCCTGTTGCTACCACCTTCCGGCTGGTTAGCTTTCGTGTTGGGTTGTTTCACTCTACTTATGTACGCCTTCGGGGTGTTTTATGTGTATGGTTTGTGGCTACAGCTGATGGTTGGGAAGATTCGTGGCTTTATTTCGGTATATCGCAAATACAACAAAATGTAACAAACAAAAGAGCCACGCTAGATTGATTGATGAAACAGATACATAAAGTAATATGCTTCAATTATTTAGTAATCATGTTTTATATCATTTTTTCACTTAGTTAAGGTACAAGCAGGTAAGTAACATAAGTAAGTACAATCCGAACCGTCCCCCCGTAGCATGGACTGACTATCCTGCTACGTGGTAAAATAAGTCTTGATACGGCCAGGCCGTTCTAACCAAGAAAAAAAAAGGTACAAGCTTCAACACAAAATTTACATAATATTCTAAAAAAAGTTATAAGAAGTATCAGAGGCGGATAATGCTTAGAATGGGGTAAGTGAGCACGTGGGACCCCATTTCTCAATCATTTTGCTTAGGGCCTTCAAGGACTTCGATTTTTCGATCGATCGATCATTGAACAATAACAAAAATCTAATGCGTTTTTAGATTGAATTTTTGAAGTTTCGAAGATGGGTATGATTGGTTTTAGGTTGCTGTAAATTAATTAGATTACATTTCAATCTCCACTTGTTTCATTCTTTGAATATTTGATTATGTTAACAAAAATATATTTTAAAACGTTATTGCATTTAAAATTTAACACTAAATCAAACTGAATTATAAAAGAAACATTTGTTCTAACAAAAAAAAGGTACACCGTTTGAAAATTTCACCGCAGTACCATTATTTTATTTTACAAATTTTTATTGCCTCGGAAAAATCTCATCGGGTTAGCAAAATTTAAATAATGCACCAAAAAACTGAAAATCAGCATTCGGAATAAATGCAGACAATGTCTTTTACTTCTTGCAAGTACCATGACAAAATAAAAGAGCAAATATCAAAGCAAAGAGCAACCCCGGTTGGCTGCAAACTGGTCGGTCCTGAAAAGTGCATAAAGATGGCATTTGCAGGCACCGTCCAACTCGGTCTGCTGGACCGTTTTATGCTAAGGCAGAGGAATATCGTTGCAGCAAAAATGGTTCCTTCCACGGAATGCTAATTGATGCAGTTTAAGGGAGCATCGCACTTACACGGAGCATTAGTGGAGCGTTGGGCATAAAGTTTAGCCCACTATATGCGTCGCCAGCAGCAGCACCACGCGGACAGCAACATAGCGTAATTTTTGGAAACGTATGGTATGCTATAAAACTGTGCCCGTCCTGGGTGTGTTATGGTTAAACGTTTTTGCAAGATGAAATTGTGCCGCAGTTTAAAATTAATACACCAGCTGTAGCGTTCAAGCTGTGGAGCAAACCAAAGGGAATGCATGGATAATATAAGGAACGAAGAAAAATAAAACAAATAAAATGCTAGAAGATATAATTTGCACAGCAGCGAAATTGTGATTCAAAACAACCGAAAATAGGTAGAGCGAGCTGTTAAAATTCATCCGATGTCCTTTCCACATTTAATCGAGCCATCCGGCCCATCCCATTAACTGCGACGTTGTGATCATCATTATCGTTATCGTCGTTATCAACATCATCATAAATTCGTCGTAATTCACTCCAAACACCTCGGTGGCAGTGATGAGCGAATGAGCGTTTGTACGTGCAGAGCACGTAATGAGAGTAAAATTAAAATAGGCCAAAAAGGAAAAAAAATCAATTTCGAACCTTCTCCATCTCCTACCTCTAGCGCAAGCAAAAAGTTTATGCTTGTGACAGGAAACGACCACACAGCATGATGTTGTCGGAATTTTTCCCTTCATCAGATATGCAGGTGGTAAGTGTTCCAAGTCCTGTCCGAAACCGAATGAGTCCGCTCACACAATTTACATACGCAGTGCACGATCAATTGAACCGGCGTGCAAAATTGTCAAGGGAAAAATTATGACCCCAAAAACATGGACAACAATAGGCTGTATGGGAAGGTTTGGGGTAAAACATACACCCCAAAACACGATTGCTTTAATCCTCTTTTACGCAAGAGGGTGTATATGGTTGTTGCGGTTGATGACAAACCCTTCTGACAAAACGCCCGTAGACATAGAGTGGTGGGATTAATTAAACAGCACCAAACATGCATGCGTGATATGATTTGACTGACCGGTTCAGTCTATTTTGTTTCTATTTGTTTTGCATTGTTACTGTAACCGATTTATTCGATATGCTTTGATGGGAACGATTTGACCAACGCGAAAGTTCAATTCACAAGGGCGTAATTTGATACGTGGGAATAAGGGTTAAATGTTTCGTGGTATCGAAGGGAGGCAGTTTGGAATTCAGCAACTACGAAAATATTTGACAGCTGATTGACAATTGGTAGATAAATCTAAAAATCAGTTTTTGTGTGGGGTAGTTTAAAATATATCAATTTACGATGTATTGTAACGTGGTGTTCTTCAATGCGGATCCTTGCCATATGAATACAATGCGAGCAAATTGTATGAAAAATGAAGAGCATTACGCCGAAAAGTATGCAATTGTTAATACAAAATATATTTGTAGATCCGTTTATTAATATCAAGAACTGACTTGTTTAAGAGAAATCATTAAGGGAAAACTGGTAATAATTAATGTTTACTCTGAAATGCAAAATATTGAAAAATAAATGTTTGATTTTGAAATTCCTAGACACTATTGAACCCACTCATGCCGTGTTTAATTTACGAATAAAACAATGACAGATACATATTTCTGTGGGAAGTTAGCGAAGTCTGATTCATACTTTGCTACTGCTATGACACACGACATAGCAACATGCTTCTGCACGCCATGATCGCTTTTAATTGATTAATAAATTGTACACGATGCCCATTCTCGCTCAATATAAACGATGCATTGAGGTTGCAATTTCATTAATTCCACGCGGCACTTTTGCAGCAGCAAAATTTATTAACATGTTCTCGTAAAAGGAAAACAGCATCCGTTTGTGTCTTTTGGGGGTTTTGGACCATATCACCGGTACCGGTACCGGTTTTGTTCTCTTTTGTCTCTACTGCGAACCGAATACGAAGAGGTTGAAGTTGGGTTTTTCGAGGAAAAACGCATTAAAATAAAACACCATCGCAACCCTTAGCCGTACCCGACGTACGTCATATCGAATGACAAATTCGTTTTATTTATAAATATGGATGAAGATAATGCTGATTCAAATGTGAAATTCGCTTGCGAAATGAGCATCGACCAAAAGATCTTTTGTATGCTGCACGGCACTACCATACACGGGTAGAGGTGGGTACGGGTGAAGTGGAACATTCTCACCGCACAGAACCGCACAGAAAGTGCTGCATCAGCTTGGAAGATTGTGCCGGTCGTTCCAGTCTACTATCATCATACTGTCACCAATATGTTCTGGTGGTGAAGCCAAAATAAAAAAAAAGGTTAACCATTTATAATATGAAATAAAAAGCATCTGACTGAATTGTGTCGTTCGATTTTTTGCCAACCATTTTTAAATATGTCTTTTTTCACTAATATTCCAATACGCTTGACTCGTTTGTATCGCGGAAACGTATCGTCCTCGGGGCCAGGTGAATAATAATTTGTGCATTAAAACAATCTCTACTCCGGCGTTTTTTTTTGTTTTGCTTTTGGGTGCGTATGTGCGCCAGCTTTCCACACCGTACCACACCCATCAACATTTAAATTTATTATTAATCTCATTATAAAGCGAAAAATATTTATTCAATTATGTTCGCTTGAGTGGTGCATGATTTATTTAAATGCTCAATAGGTACGCATTTGCATCCAATGGTGCACACATATGTATGTATTTGTGTGCAATTGTTATTGTGGCTGTATTGTGCGACTGTGTCTAAGTGCCCACATCTGCCAACCTGACCGAATAAAAATATTCCAGCGTTAATGTTTTAAAAAGTATTTTTTAAATGTTGCTTTCGACTTGTTTTTTGATCAATATATTTTTTTACTATGAATCGAAACAATAGAAGATACTTATCCAGCGTTTCGCGAACTTGACGTACTGTTGGAGTGCGTGGTCCATTGTCAGCCAACGCTTTCAAAAGCTACAAAGGATGACACTTAACGCTACGTATCTAAATCCTCCTACTCAAATATATAAATGGAAAATGTTTACGACTTTTTATTTTGTGTTTAGTTAGAATAAATCTTATCGTAAAGAAGAGAAGCTTTACTGATTAAATTAACCTTCGCAAAAATAAAAAGTACGAAAATAGCCACGTTTATATTCACGAGAACGGTAATAATGTCTACTTGCCATGAAGCTTTGAAGCGTAACTAAATGCGCTAAATAAGCCATTTATTCAATCATGCTGCACTTAACCGAAAGCACTCAACACAATTTTCTTTACCCCTACTTTAGTTCCCATTCACATTGGCCTTGTCATCGTTGTCCGGTCTGCGTGTCAGCTGTGTGGAAAGGATATGAAAATTAATCCCTCAACAAAAAAAAAAAAATACATAACAAAAAACAAAATAACTAAAATGCACTGTGGACAGTAATAGTTTGCGGAAAAGCAACAAGAACATAAAGCACAATGTCACCGAGTGACCGCGCGGCCCTTTTTTTTGCAGACCTGACCCACAACACTGTAACACCATTAGTTTTTTACCCCTACACGCAACACCATCATGAAAAACGATTGCCCGTAGCCGAGTCACGATTTTCTGCGAAAGCACACAAAGGAAAAATAAAAGATTTCTTCAAGAACTAGCTTTACAAAGGAGCTTTAAATGAACCAAATGTAAGAAAGAGAGAGAGAAAGAAATAGAGAGGAAAAGATCCCACGAATTACCGCTTCAAGACTGGTGGCATATTAAACTAACTCTTGAAGATACCTGCGATTAGTTGCACCGAGCTCGATCGTGTCCTTTTGGTGCAATCTTACCATGTCCTTCGGCTTCATTTTACCGGCCAGCTCCTTCCGGGAAGCGTGTGGAAGGAGCAAACAAAAGAAAAAAAAAGCAGCGTTCTCAGTGTATAAAATTTAATGTGTGTAATTACTTAATTAGATTGCGGAGGATTCGTCGTGCCCATTCCGGGTGGGGTGCTACATTCTGTGACTTAATTGTGCGAACTATGGCAGGGCCCCAGCATTAGTGAGGACGTGAATTTCTTCTTTGAACTTCGGTTCGGTTATAAACGGAATGACGGCTGACGGTGGGTTAATGCTCGAGGGAGGAGCGGAAAGCAACCGAAAAGAAAAAAAAATGGCACCGAGCTCGATTATGGTTGAAGCGTGCTTGAAGTTGATCTGCCAGAAGATCGTGAAGGTAAAGGGCGAAAGAAACAAAAATTAATTACACAACTTCAGACGTGCGGATTTAAGCTGATTAACTGATGTGGCTTTTGCGGACTAAGGGATGGTGTTCAGCAGTGGATGGTTCGTTCAGTGGTTCGTTAGTGGAAAATTGCGCTAAGGTCAACTACGAGCTTGATACTTGGCGTTTAAAAATAGCTTACAAAGTAATAAAGTTAGGCAGTGTGGCATTTATATACTTACAGAACAATAAATTCATAGAACAACAGCGTGAAACGTTGTCAGTGTTAAAAAACAAAATGGAGGTTTCTACTGCGAGATAACAATCGGTTTGGTAGTGGATGAACAACACTGATCGAGCGGTGCTTAATTTTAATTAATTTTCGTTTTAGTTCATTATGTTAAAATTAATTGTGATGTTAACATTCCTACTAATCCGTCCTTGTTATACCATTATTAGTATCTACAAATGTGACATAATGTTTAGTAGACCTTTACGCTTGCAATAACCATAAACTATAGTTACTTAGTAGATGAATAAAATTTATTCGCTTACCTGGTTAAATACATACACTTTCCAAACCCATTTACCCATCAAAATGAATGGCACGCACGTTTAACTGGATCATTATGCAACGTACCATTGAGTGGTTTGTTTACAAAATTAATGCCCTTTATTGTCCTCGCAAACATTAATGTGAACCACCATTAACTGGTTTGGCATTATAATATCACACAAATATTAGATAGAAATGGGCAAATGGATGGGATATGCAATGGAACAGAAACGAGAAACACGTAGAGTTGTTTGGTTTTGCTAACGACATGTCCCTTTTCGACATTATTCGATGGATCGGTGTTTAAAAAAAAACCCCCAAAAAACCGTCAGATGTTAGGCGATGTATCATTTGCATTTCATTTAACAGCCGGGGTACTACTGTAGTTCAGCCCCCATCTTCCCTAAATATAGCTTCGGTTGCTCCACTCCAACACCGTTGCTTTTCGGCGTGATCATAAGTCTTCGGATGTATGGCTTTTCCCATGCCGATTTGACTGAATTTCGCAAGAACGCACATTTTGCTAAGCCCAAATGATGGAAAACATAATCATAAATCAGTGTAATATAGCCCACCGACAGTCGGTAACGGCACCAAACGGGCATTCTGGCATTTTGACTTTCGCCTGAACCTCACCCACAAAACCCGTTCGTTCGTCGTCTTCGTCCGGGTTCGACCCGGCGTTTCAATGCTCTCGATACCTAATGGCGCTGCGTCGAGTGTTGTGGGGTGTCCGATTCCGCTTTCGCATCGTTGTTGGATTAATTTATGCCAAAAAATACCCTTTTGTTTCTACCGCTGGATCGGTGAAATCATATTAAATTCAGCGAAACAAAAGAAATTAATTATTTTATACAAATGCCATTTGCCGGCCTTTGGGGCCGGTAGGAAGGGAAGCAGATAGGAGGAGGGTTTTTTTTACGGCTACGATGAATTGTTCCATACCATCCTCAAAAGTTAAACCACCCCCTTTTTGGCAAAGGTGCCACAAACAGGGATACGAGAATAAAGTGTGACAGTTGTGTAGAATGGTTGTGGGCTGATAAAAGCTTATGGCATGCAATGGATCGATCATAGGACAACGTAAAATCTGTCATTTCACTTGTCATATAAAGTGTGGGCTTTTTTGTTTGGTTGATTCGCTTCTTTTGCCAATATAAAGAGAACCGGATTCTCTGTGGACTGGTAGGCGATACGCACATTATTGGTCGCCGGTTTGGCAGGCAACCACCGATATTGACCGAGGCCTCGTCAATACACGTTTGACAATTTTACGGCTACGGTGCTGGGTGGTCCGTAATGGTTTTCGGGTGGATAATAAAATCGCAAAATCCTATCGGGTAACCTGACCGTATCGAACCAACCCTTTCGCCGGTGCACGGTTATGCATGGTGGCGAAAGCTCAACAAAGGCTGTCGATTTTTCAACCCACCCATAGCGGCCGGGCAGTTGGTTCGAAACGAAAATGTAATTTTATCTTCACCACGGTAGCAAATAAAACCTCATGAAATGCGATATCTGTTTCTGGTACAAGGCAAGGCGAATGGAAACGTCCCTCGAAGCGGTACGTATGCTGACCGAGGCTATAAATTTCTAGAACCGATGAGCAACAGCATAAGACGCTATCTTACATATAGCGCGTGGAAAGAATCGAGCGAAAGGGGTTTTTTTTAGTCTAGTTTTGTTTGTTTTGTGTATAGTAGGTGGAAAGGGCAAATGAATTAAAAAGCAGAAGAAAAAGTTTTTCTTCACTAGTGTATTGAAATATTTGAAAACAGTATAGATCGATCGAGTCTCTATAAGGACTCTATCGATCAAATAACTTTGATAGGTTTAGAACATTTTAACGAAATGTTCTATTTACAGATGATTTATGTTCTATGTAACGAAATATGTAATAAACTGTTTTAATGGTCATGAATTATATATTGCTTTTTTTAAGTCAGCTGGCAAGACTTACGCACCTTGCAACAAATTTCGTCAGAAGCTACCAAGCTGGATTTGTTGGAATCAAATCAACCGCCGACCAAATCTTTACTCTGCGGCAGATCCTCCAGAAATGCCGAGAGCATCAGATCCCTACGCACCACCTGTTCCTTGACTTTAAGGCGGCCTACGAGACCATAGATCTGACCAAACTGTGGAACACCATGTAGCAGTACGGATTCCCAGGGAAGCTGGAACAGCTTCCAGTACAGTAGCAGCTTACAGTAGATTTTTTTCTTCTTAAATTACTATAAACAATTCAGACAACAATTAATTTATCTCTTAAGTAGATTCAAATATACAACCTACTAAAATACATATTCGGAGAAGAGTATTTAAAAAAATGTTTTTTTAAGATGAAAGTTTTAACATTAAAAATATTCAAGCTCACATGTACCAATAATTGTTTTCGTTAGTTTTTCCGATGTATTCTGGATATAGAGCACGCAAACTCCTTCGTGCTGTTTTTTTAAGGATGTTGTACATGTTTTTCGAAGATTATGTTTTTTTTTGTCAAAAATTGTTCATTTACTTCTAAATCTGTTCAAAACTTAACCTCAAATGCTCTCTTTTAACTTTTCTATTCCAAGAGCTCATGACCTGATTCAAGCCGTGATTTCACTTATCACATCCTTGTGGTGAAGATTTAATGTTTGATGCCATTGCTCCATTTCTTAACCTAGTAATGAAATTTTTCCCCTTTTCGTTTTTGCTCCTGCCAACGGAAAAACGTTAAATCAATTGTTGGCATCTTTTCTTTGATCCTGAATAGCGAAGCAGAAGAATGTATGGTTTGACTATCGTTCCTCTAGTAACACTAGTCCGTTCGGGATGCACGATGAGACTTGCTCGCCAGTCGATAATGGTCGTATTGGACATAAATTCTACCCCTTTTAGAAACATTTGTGAACATTCCGGCAAAAAGGCACACGTTGTGCGGAAGCTAAGGACGCTATCCAATCTGTGCTACAGTTTCTTGGGCCATGGTGTGAAGGCACTTTAAAAAGCAGAAGTATAGTGTCGGCTTCGACCACCCCCCATATGGCACTTTGTGTTGAAGGTAATGGTTTTAAGCTTCTTGCTACCAGTTCATGTCGATTTAATCCCAAGGGCTATCTTTTTACGGTTAAGGGAATCTTGCCGATTTTTCTCCTTTTTTCTTTTTTCTTCTTCTTTCCTCTGTCTGACTGTAGGTACTGATGATCTCTTCTGTGGTACTGTTGGGCACGTTTGAGTTCTTTATTCAAAATCTTGGTAAACTGATTTATATGGTGATGAATAATCAACTCTCATCATGACGGATGGGATTGAAGTCTGTTATGAAGTGTTGGAAATGGTTCTTATTAAATTTATGGTAAAAAGATGAGGTTAAGTAAAATGTTTTATATTGATTGATCATTGATCAGGAATTGATCGTTTATCGTTTCTAACAGTTTTAGTATTATTAAGGAATTTTCTTTAAATAATAAGTTATTCATTGTTTCATTTCTCAGCTACAAATTCTTCTACCGTTCGAAATGAATCTTTAAATAGTTCAAAATGTGGAATCGCCATCGTGGCAACTGGTGGAAGAAACCAGCAACATATACTCAAAACCACAACAATGTAGCTCGCGGTGCAATGGGACTATCGAAATAAATATTGTGTGCCCAGTGCGACCCCATCTCCTGGTATAACCTTCCTACTTCTGTTAGCGCTCTCTCTCTAGCCCGCTTCGTGGTCGGTGGTTTGCGTTCGAGAATAAACATAAATTTCCGTATTTTAATTCTATTACAACGCAATAGCAAGCACCCGGATGATCAATGTGGAATCCCCGCTGTTCGCTTGTGGCACTGTACGGTCACTTTGAGTGTACATTGGTTTCATAGCCGATGTGCTTGTACGATAGTGCACTTCGAAAAGCTAGCTAATATGCTGGTGGGACGAGCATATATTTTCTAGCCGCACTAGCATCAGCTCGGAAAGAAACGCTCATACTGTGCTTTACAAGTGATTTCATAGTAATGTATAGGTCCGTCGTCCGTAGACCGTACACCAGCAGTAGCTTTAACGGACGTTTCATGTGCCTACATCCCACGCCATGGCGTTAGTTTCGGGTTAGTTGAACAAGCGATGCTAATTCTTGTCATTCCCCACCAGCACTGGCGTTGGCGTTGGGGCAGGAAAGGATTCACGAATAACAAATAGCGTGTATACCGCTCGAGAGAAACCGATGGGAAAAAGTCAACCATTACCATCATTACCACCCATGGGTTATGAATAAATTGCCAGTGCTTTCTTGGTGAAAAATTGACTGAAATCCCACTGTGGTTAGTAAATCTTGCAATTGACCGTGCGTCTTGTTTGTTATCGAGTACGATTATTGCAAACAATGCGGAAGAAATATTGCTTGAGCTTGTGGCTTTAGAGTATAGAAATTTAGTTGACTCATTTAACGATAATATCGTTCAGTTTCGCATGTTATCTTGTGGTTGTTGTTGGAAAAACATATCAAAAACTAAAAAAGAAATGTCTGTTGTAAGGCCTATACAAAGAAGTTTGTTAGTTGAAAAAGTAATCTGCATAAAATTTCAATTCAACAGCTTTGTACTGTTTTAGTACAAGATATATCTCCTGTAAGTATGCAATTTATATGAAATTCGATATTATTTTGAAATTTTGCATAAAAATAAATTATATTAAGATCCGGTACTTAGCAATATCTTTAATATTATAGATGAACTATTCATTATTTTAAACCCTTATAAGAAAAACATACCCGTAGCAATATGGCGAAAAAAATAACCAAATATTTCATTCTGTCACAAAGGATAAGACTGTATGGGATTTGATAAATATACTAAAATAAATTGATAAATAAGTTAAAAAAATAGTTAACTAAAAACTAAAAGCGCAATCCACTTTTTTATAATCAGAAAAATGATTCACAATAAGGATAATTTCATTCAAATAAAAATAAAAATGAAAGAATTTTCCAAATTAATACAATAAACAAAAAAAAATTAAAAAAAACAATCACAACTCAAATCCCCACGAACGCTGTCACTAGTGTAAATTGCATCGTAGCTTGTTACGTGGCACAGATTAAACACCAAAAGTAGAAGCGAACCATTCATCATCATTGATTGTTCGTCATTGCACTTGTGCACTTGGAGCACACGGTTTTCGCCCAATTACCAATGTTCCGGATTAAAACGTCCACTCTGTCTGTGATGTAAAAGCGAACTATAGCAATTTCACCCAGTCCGTAGACGATGGCAAAAGCCACCAACTGCTGAGGTTGTGTGTGTGTGACGGTGTGGTAGCATTAAAATTTTTAATTGAGAAATAAAACCCATCCAAACGTAGCGCAGCAATAAATTTTCCCTTCCGCTAAAAAGAATAGTGTCGATACGGTGGGTCAAAATGGTGGCCGCGGCGTGGTGGTGTTGAGCGTGTTAAATAATTTTCTGCCTGTCCGGTTTACGGGTTTTGTTCGAAATGAGATTTGAAGCATTTTGTTCAGCTGCTGATGATTCTTCGTACTGTCTATTTTCCACCATGGCCGGTATTGTTTTTCATCTTAACGTTTGAAAGATTTTTGCGAGCCAAACCGAATGAATTGAAATCCTGGATGGTTTAGGATTCGTTTTTTTGTCGTTGTTTTTTTTCCGCTTTGCTTTATGGAATCATCAAACAGTGACCAAAAAAAAAACACACACAAAAACAATCGTTAAACGAAGGCCGAGGTTTCGTTCGTTAATTTGGCTTGTCTCGGGCATGTCGCTTCAGTATTTTGCGGGGCCATGATCTACCAAAGAACATGATACAGAAAGTCCAACTCTATTGTGAATTCGTCTCTAAAAGTGGACTGCGACTTTTGTGCACGCGTTCCACTCATGTCCGTTGTTTGGCAAGCTTCGTTTAATTTATGGCCGACTCTTGGTACCGACCGAGTTTCAGATCGTCTTCCAGTATCATGAGCAGGTTTTTTGTTGTTGTACTGTTTCGCTCGTCGTAGTGGTAGGAATGTAGCATCCCTGCTTTTTTTGGTGTTGTTTTTCCGACCGTCCCGTTCAAATCCTTCGGCTTCAAAATTTTGATCCTGTCGTCCATCACCGATTACTTGTTGGGGTTTTTGGAGGAGGATATTTTTCTCGGGACCCCTCGTTTCTCGATTGTCGGGTACGTGGACCCGAAAGAGTAAAAGAGCTTTTGTTTTGACCGTAACTGTCATACGCTGTTTTGGTGGTGGATTTTCCTGTTTGTGTGGTTTTTTTTCTTTGTTTGTTTTGCTTTTTTTGGGAACAGTGTCCAGCATTGTGCTTCTGATTTGCAACGAGAACTTTATTTGTGGCTGTGGCCGTGTGAATCGCGTTATGAGGTGCGTCCTAGCGAATTAATACAATTTAAGACCGGTGGATTAAGAGCGTTCGTTTGAAATTGCGCATAAAACCCTTTGAATGTGGCTGGATGTGGTGGACTGTGGTTCAATCTAGGCGAAGAAGATTAGCCAGCTGGAAACTTTTCTGATCCATGACCAGACAGTTGAGCAAGCGTGGAGCTTGGGATTGTTTTTAATGATTGGTCAGCCTTCGTTATGGTGGGATAATTGTGGATATTTGCCTTGAGAAGTTTCTGCTCGACAACGCGCTTAGTGTTTTTTTGTTGTGAAAATTGTGTTTAAATAAAAGAGTTAAATTATGTTGAACGTTTTTTTTATGAATTATTATATAACATGTCATTTAAAAAAAAAGTTTTAAAAATCACATATCTACTTCAATTAATGCATTTTTATCATTTATATAATTATCGAGTTAGAAGCGGATACCTAAATTGGGTCGTTAAGCGAAAGGCTTAGAAATTAAAAAAAAACATTATGATGGACCCTAACATAACCTGAAAAGGTCTGAATGTAGATCAGCTAAACATTTATTTAACAAGGAAAGTTATAAACGGAATGAATGTAAAAAAACAAACAAACAAAAACAAAATGAAGGTCAACCCTGTTTAGTAATGCAAAATTAAATCGTTTTCCAACGGTGCCGCATCAAAAGCTGTTCACATCCAGTACGGGGAAAGGTTTTGCAGCGGTTTAAATAACTTGCACTGGCACTGTATAGGAAAAAGCTATTGGAAAGAAGCGTAAAAAATACTCAATGAACCTAAAAAAGTTATAAGTGCATACACACACACACAAAGTGCGATGTTTATGAAAAAAAAAACGGTAACGTAAATAAACACTGGCATAAATTTATTTGCAAACGCAAACAAAATGCTCACAGTACGGGGCAAACCCCTTTTCGCTGGATAACTACCCATATCCCTTGGGACGGTTTTGTTGCATGAGGTGCAGGTGGAAAATGTACACCTTGTCGGAACGTTGTATTTTTTTTGTCTTCCCGCAACATGTCCGCGTGTGTGTGTGTGTGTGTGTGTGTGTGAGTAGCCAGAGCGAAATTGAGTTATATGATGTATGGGACATGGCGTGGTCCGTGGGTATTTTACAATGTGGTCTGTGTATCATCCTCCAGCCGAACACAGGTGTGTGCGGTGAACCTGAAATGTTCTCCAACCATGCACCGGTATGGGTCGCGTGTGGTCATGTTCATGGATGGGTAAAGCACGAAACAAAACAACAACACAAAAAAACACGTAAAGGAAATCCGTCGCTTGGATCTAGTGGGCATGAGCAGGCGGCTAGTGCAGTTGTGCAACTTAATCAAGCCTCAGTCTCAGCTAAACGGTGACAGGAGCGAAATACAATGGTCGTCGTGGGATACTGCTGACTAGTGCAGAAGCCGGCCACCACTCAAAGGGAGGGGAAAATGAATGACCGCTGGCAAGGTGTGGGAAATATGGCCATAAAAACAAACATGAAGCTTGAAAATAAACGATAAACAACGTGCAACGGAAGTACGGAAATGGTTCTATCAGTATTCCCCCGTTTTGCACACCACCGGTGGGAGAATCATAATTCCAACCTGTTTTGTTTTGAAGTTTTTAGTATAACGTACCATTCGTACTTGTTCATTTAGGATGAAAAGGATGAAGTGAACGAACGAATATGTCTTTGAAACTTGTGATACGGAATAATCTTGTCTTCATTTGTACTTCATTATAATGTGCCCTGCTTTACACTCAACATTACGAGGATGATCCGCTCAAGCTCTATTTGGCTTTCTGTTATGTTTCGGTTAAAGTGATGTTTCATGTTTTACTCTATCCTGTAACATAGATAAAGAATTATTCCCATCAAGTGCTAAGGAAAAGACGAACGGAATAACATTTGCCTAAATGTAGGCAATGCGTACATCACTACATCATTATGTATGTATATTATTGTAATGTTTCACCAATTTAAAATGTCAAATTTTAGCATCTTAAAAGCTGAAAAATTAAACAGTTTTTGTGTTTCGATATATTGTCTCGAGTAAGAGCAACCATTTCTGCAGCATGTGCAAATTCAAATGAAAAGACAAATGGAATGACACTTGGATAAGTAATTGGATGTACACTTGCAATTGGATGAGAGACTTGTTTCTTGTATCTGCATTCTACTTAGACGTAGATTATGTTTTCCACTGTCCATGCCGCTCCTTCCCATCCCTCCCCACAACCCCCAAAACACCATCCTTTGCTCTCGGGCAATAAATTATGCATTCAATTTTGGGTAACGTTCACCTCTTCATCCGTGATGAACTGGTTTTTGGGTAGCAAAATTATTGGTCCTAAAAATAAATTACTAACTGACATCAACTTCTGTACTGATGGGTACGTTTGTATGTGTGCATGTAGAAATTCAATTCAGCACACCCAACCGAGATCGAAGCGGAGAAACGTGCTTAATGGGATTTTTCGTTAGTGGCGTGTGGCGGGAAAGACTGCAGCTGGTTACGACGAGTGGTTGGACTTTTTGGGGTGTCCAAAGTCGCACCGGATCATACCTTTGCAAGCCATCGTCATGAATAAATGAATCGGACACCGCCACGGGAACCTGCATCCCATGCCCATATCGCACTGTAACGATGAACCGATGTGACCAGTCCCCGGTCACCATGTTTGAGCATTCCCATTTCGTGCTCATCTCCGATGCATATCACAGTCGCACGGTGGAAGGCTGTGCTGCAATTTCATCACCATCTCATCCTGTGTGAATAGTGCACGCAAAAGTGGATCAGTTTTGAGCTTGCAGTGGCCGGCAGTGCCACTCTACACAGTGCTTTACTATCACTCGAAAACTCCGGTGCCTCGAATCGTATCGAGAGCTACCCAAATCGACGTAAGCGATGGCAATGCACACCCACACACACGGGTACGGCACTGGGTGTTGCTTCGTGTGTATGATTATTTATGCACGAATTTTAATTATATTTGATCCACGTATACAGGAGCACGTGCAGGAGTGCAGGATGTGCTCTTGCTGCTGTGCTGAAGCACACTGGAACTGGTGCCGTGTGATGAAAATTCGACAATCGACTGATCGACTGACCGGGACCGGGTGGTTGATATTCGCATCCGGTCCGGTTACCTTTCTGCTGCTGGGGTGATGATCATCGCTAACCGATTCCGCTTATTGACACTCAGTCGTCCTGCATGGCCCACTCATTATTCCCCGCTGTTCACTCGAAGCGAGTCGTTTGTTTTGCAGTCGCGCGCGTTTGTTCCCAGAAGCTGTCACAATATTTATCGTACATAATGAAGTTCAGTGGAGGAGAAAAGAAGCTTCCTCACTGCACGTAGTTGACCATTCACCTCGAAAAAGTGCAGCAAGTGTTTCACTGTTTAAAACAATTACCGTTGCTCGTTGCTTGAGCAAGTGACCCATTCCCAAAACCCTCGTTTGAGCGTTGGGGAACAACTTTTTTTTTGGTTTTGTTTTCGAAGGGACTGTTTCTCTCTAATGCTGTCCGCACAGTTGTGACCGATTGTGGCTGTACGATAAGCGATCTCAAGAGAGAAAGCAGACGCCAAGGATGTGCTGGATACTAAGTACCATTTCGTTTGCTTCCAGATGATACACCGTTGTTCGCCCGGGGTTTATGACGTCCGTGCCACTTGAAGCTGTGGTATGCTTTAGAGATGCTTGGTAAAGCTTTGTTGATAACAGAGGTTTTGTCATTTTGTTTTGTACCAATGACCACATAACCAGGCAAGCTAGTTGCTGATGTCTTTTCGGACTTTGGTTTTTGGTGAAGTTTTGTAAGAAGATTTTCGTTCTTTTGTTGACAAATGTTTTTTTTTTGCTAATTGGTAAAGGAAGAGGATGTTGGAACATTGTTTCGCATAAAACCAAATTGTGCCGGAGAAATTTATAATTTCGAATATCTCATGAATTGCTAAAAAGGCCTAACCAACCATGAGCCACCATGCGCCTCCATGGGGTTTTAAAAATGTAGAAATTACTATAAAAATAAAAATAAAAGAAGACCATTATTTCATTATTTTGGTCCATTATTTCACATAGAGCCAAATTGTTCCTGAGAAACTTATAAATTAAAATATCTCATGAATTGCTAAGAAAAACTTAACCAACCATGGGCCACCATGCGTCTCCATGGGCTTAGAAAAGTTTAGAAGTTACAATAAAATGTATTAACTCAAAACAAATTATTTTTAGTTTTGGAATATCTCAAATATGTAAGTACATCAAATTGGAAGAATTATAGATTATGAAAAATTTTAACTCTTTTTTTACTTGCTGATTTTGCGAGAGTATGTTAAATGGAAGAAAGTGAAAAACTAATTTAAAAAGTGATGGAAAGAAACACAATATATCTAAAAATCCCACTGTAATTTTGACAACAATCTGCTATTTCGATGTAAGACAGGAATGTAAGAAATTCTTTTGCACATTTTTCCAACGCATCAACAATGGGCCACCATGCGCCTCCATTTTTGCTTCCTTGCAAAAATTATACCAAATTTAAACCATACAAATGTGGCCGAGAAACGAAATGTTTGGCTAGTCGAGCATCACAAAGGACTATGGAATATTTTATTCATAAAGCTTAATGAAAATACATTTATTAGCATACACTGCATCACGCTGGGACCATACCAGAATGAAGGTATAGGGATATGGGTTGGTTTACTATGCCTGAAAAGCTTTTAGCGTTGCTATTGTTGGGTAAGGCCGTTTTGTTTCTTGCATCTTGGGAATTAATAATCATTAATAAGATTTGCTTTGTGTGTATTTTTTTTACATATTACGATATATGAACATACGATGGCTGCGAAAAGAAGTTTAACACTAAGGAAAATAATGCGTTTCTTTGTTTGTTTTGAAATAAAAAAAAATCATTTTTCATAACTTCTTAATCAAAAGGTTTATAAAAGAACAAGAGTTTAAAAGTTTCAGTGAAACAGCGTTTTTCCTTAAATTTATAATTAAAAAACTAGTGATTTTTAATTTATGATGCAAAGTTAGATTGATATAATCATGCTAGTGATGACATTTTTTTTTATAAAACTTGTTTTGTGTAAGATTTTAAAATGTTAACAAATTAATTTACCACATTAACGTATTCGAACTCATTCAAAATACATATATTCTCGCGTTAATTTCCATTGTTACTCCATTTTACCCGCATCTTGCGTTACGCTGGAACGTTACACACATTATCAGTCAATGGTATTAAATTTAAATTTTGTCAGTACAAAGTTCAAATTTGATTCTGACAACTGGCGGATGGTACCCTTACTTAACAGCGTGACACCACGAACCGTACTGTTGGTTCGCCAATGGCAACGAGTTTCGTCGATGTTTAACCAAGCATGAAATTAAATTTCATATTCTTTACGAGCATTCGCTGCAAATAGCACCCCCATGGGGGAAACCTTCCGAACAGCGACTCATTTGCTATGATGCCATGTCTCGGTGACATTGTAAAACATTTACTTCACAACCACTTTGTGCTCCCGTTAGCGGTTGATGGGCTACCGTACGTTCTCCGGTGCTTCATTGTACTGCAACGATCGATTCGGGAAACCATTCACGTGATCGTACAGGCATCACGGGAGCACTGGAAGGGTTTTGCTCAACCATTCGCTTGCACAAAATTACAACAACAAAAAGTTAAGCTGTCTAGCAAAACACTCACGGGACAGATCATATATTGAAAGCTTTTTTTCTGTACGTAGTACTAAGAAACCCCTTCAATGGGGAGAATGAGATTCATTGCGAAAAGAAGCTGAATTTATCATGCCGTGTTTGGTTTTTTTTCTCTCTCTCTCCTTGATGTGCATGCGGTAGAAAATTCGTTTAACAAAACCACGAATTTCCTCCAGCGTTGGCAACGGTCTGTGTTCAACAGAGACTTTAACCGAACGTTGTGCTGTGTTTGTCAAATCAGCGTGGGTTTTTTGGTTTTTGCATGTTGCTCGGTCGGAAAAATCTCGGAAAAACGTACGGAAAATTACCACTGCATTTCGAGAAGCGGTCGTACGCGGTACTCCTTTGGTGGCTCTCGATAATCATCCCTGTTTCGTCTCCACACACACACACACAACAGTGAGCTGCTCGAAAAACCTCATGAGATTTCACAGTGATGCGAAGAGTGTTGCATGTTGCCTCATCCATACTTAAAACTCCCATACAAATGTCGCTCCTGCCCATTCGCTCACTGCAAAACGGGATAAAGGAAAACGGAAAGAACGCCAACGATAGTTCCTCCTCGGTTGCAGTTCGCTCACACTTTAATTTGATTTTTAATGAAACATAAATATTATCATAAAATTAAACCGCAAATAATCTGCACCAAAAAGGACGGGTTTTCGTAGGGGTTCGGTTCGGTTCTCATGCGCTAGACGTTGCCGGTTTCACACGGAGGATGATTATTAGTGTGAATGGCTGTGGTCTCATGTGTGCGTGTGCGGTCGGTTATGTGGTGTTGAATATTTGTTTCATAATTTTTGTCTCTTTAATGGATGCTTTTTATGAACTACACTTCACTAAGTGGGGCAAACGGAAATGCAGTTAGGTGTCAGTCAAGCATTTATCAAACTAATTAATTTTATTTTTACTAACCAATTATATGGTTTATAAGATAAATTTGTACCAACATTTTATTTTTGGTAAAAAAAAATGTTTAAAATCAATACATGGGTACACATGAAAAACTTGATATCAATACGAATACATTCGATTGCATAGTTCTAGGCGTTTTGTGTTATATCAAATTGTATTGTAAGATTTAGAGCGTTGTAGGGAAGAAGTGTTATAGAAGCAATGTAACTTAATGTATCTACTATTATATTAAAAGTTAAAGACAATGTAAACAAATATGTAAATCAAGCATCACATCAAAAGCTTTCAATGTACTATTGTTTTTCTTAAGTTATTCATCTTTAATCATTGTGTTGACAACAACCTACATAATATAGCAGAGTTTTCAGCCTCAAATTATGGTAGGAAACAAAACCATTCCACCATCCACAAGTGTAAATATTGAGGAAAAGACACATTGTTTTCTAGTCGAATGCTTCAGCACGTTGGATGTTCTTTCCCTTTGCCCGTTGACCATAAAGCCGGTAGAATATTTAACGCACTATCGTCAACTTTCCTTTCCAGCCGGAGCTGTGCAACGTTAACGCTAACCCAACGCACATAACAAAACTTAGAATTTCAATATTTAACCCAGTGAAATTACATGGAAAGATCAAACTGGTAAAGACAAAGTGACCGGTACCGAGCTATGCAAGTAAAACACGTTGGCATAAACACGAACGCGTTAAGCTGGAAGTGGTAGTACCAGCGCCCATTAAATATGCAGAGCTACATTAAACAGAAGCCGGAAGATAGGAACAGTAGCAGTTGCATGGTGGTGTGGTACCATGTACACCGGAGTTTTGATCATGCACGATTGCCTCTGCCAAGCAGCTACGGCATCTTTGTCTCATCGCGCTGCTTGAAGAAAGCAAAGTTCAGATTGGTTTGGGGGTTTTGTGGGGTTAGGAAGCCGACATGTTGCATGGAAGCCAATTTAGTCTGTTGCGGTTAAAAGGGGTTTTGATGAAGTTGTGTGCAAGAAGTGTGAGGTGGCGTTTGGTGAAACACTCTCGGCAATATTAAGGCACTCCACTGTTTGTTTGCTGAAGAGAGTGCTCCACAGCAGCAGAAACTTACGAGCGTACGAAGAATACCCAGACCCGCTGCTACATCGGTGTAATATGGTGGTCAGATTTTCGGTCGCACTTTCTGCTATCTTGCCTGGGGGCCGTCTGTTTCCTGGAACTGGCACAGCAAGGCTTCACAAGCAAGCAGCGTAGCGTTATTGTGTTTTGTGTGCGCAATACGCTCTTGGTAGGTTGGATGGTACGCCTCCACACCAAATCTTAAGGTGCTCACCGTTGTTTCGACTGTGCGCACTGTGTTGGCAGAAAAAGTTTACCCACCTCATCATTGCATCCCGGAAGGCATCCGGGGCTAACAAACAGACGGGGCGAAGGATTTCTGCAACAACTTCTCAATGACAGTTAGTGTGCACCTCGAATCTCAAACTCCGTAGCTAGCCAGGGTGCGTGTCAACGGCAACTGAAGCGTGCACAAAAATTAGCACAAGAACCAGTTTGCAGTGTGAAGTGCAAAACACAATCCGAAAGAGGTTTGTCTCGCACACCAGCGTAAGAAGTTTTTTTTTTTTTGCTGGGCTGAGTACCATTTATCCCTTCGCCGCATTCGGAGGAAGGTGGATTGAAACTTTTGCATGAAACCGGTGCTGTTGCATATCAACCCAATGAATCCGGGGTGCAACAATACAAGGAAAAACCAGGACCATACCAGGACGACAGGCCAGGAAAGACGGCAAAATGTAGTCCACAAGCGCTGCACAATCTTGCAATGAAGACAAATGGTTTTCGACTCGTAGCAATTGTGATTGTTGTGCGAATTGTGTGTCCCTTCCCGTTTCGTCTTGCCTGCCACGTGCAGGCACGTACCAACGCTGTTTCCATTTTGCTGTACGTGTGAAAGCACACGTATGCTGCTTATTTATTCACCTTTTATGCAAACGTGGAGGAAGTATCAAAAACCCTTGGCAATATATTAGCTCTCACTGCTTGCTACCTTAAGGGAACTTCGGCACCACCGAAGTAGTTTGTTTCCTGGGGAATTTGGTTCCGAAAATCCGGCATCAACCATCAACATCCGGTTGGGACGGGCCGGGCATTATCCTTACCCTCCCAAAAATCGGTGTACAAGAGATAGCCGGGAAGTTTCCCTGGATGTTTCCATACCCGCTACGGCAACCCGACAGTCAGAGGCAAAAAGCGCCAGAGTTCAGAAGCTACCGTCTTCGTCGGGGTACCGGAAATGAAGAAATATTTAGCATAAATGATTCTATTACGACGGGCAGATAATTTGAATTTACAAGTTGGCTGCCATGTGCCACCCAAATGGTATATCTTTTCTGCCGGCATCATGGCAGAGGGGATAAGTGGTGCGGAGTGGTGAACTTTTCAAAGCAAGACGTTCGTCAGAAGCTCGTTACGGTTGAGCGGAACATATATAACTTCTGGTAGTAAGAAATCGTGATGGAAAGAATGTCAGTTTTCGGGTGTATAGAAACCTTCCTTCCCGTTGGTTAACCCGGAACTAGGAATGAATGCAAGTGAAGAATTGGGTAGGAAAATTGGAGTGCGAAGGGTGAGTTCACCAAAGTTGGAACGAAAAACTCTTCAGGGTATGAAATGTGAGACGATAAGGTGTACAAATTTGTTAAATGTGTTTTAAGGGGACGCCCCCGTTTGGAAAGGAACTATCACGCTTTTAGGCAAAAGTTTTCATTTATAAGGAAAATATCTTTGTACACATTGTGAGAAAAGATAAAACTTCGAAGATTCTCCCCTCCTTGTACTAGCTTGTCTGCTGACCACAAACAGCTTTGTGGTGAGTGTTGTTTCAAACCATACACCCTTTAATTTAATTTATGCTACACATTTGGCTGGCAAGCCATACGACCCTGGAAGAAGAAGTGAAGACAAATTTACATCTTCCTGCTGGACAGCTTTTGTATCTTCATGACCATGGTTACAGATTTTACGAGCTGGAAACATACCTTTGCGATGAAATTTCAATTAATCCTCTTTTACGGCTCTGTGACATTCCGTGCGAGTGATACATCATATGCTTTGCGAAAGCATCCCGCTTATCTTTACTCCGAGGTGCCCCCTGAGGGCCGGGGGTACATTTGGGTTTTTAGAAGATGGGATAGTTTTACACGTCAGTGTACGTCTCTTCCAATCAAATCTTGTGCGAGCGTAGAGGATGTGGAAAAAGGTAGCGTCACCTCACGACATGAAAGATCGTCGTAAATTTAATGATGTGAAGAAACTTTCGCTCACCTTCGGCTTATGATGCTGGGAGACGGAAACTGTGTTTATGTCTAAAATGTAGCTGGTATGGAATGAGTTTTACTGCCGAGTTAATGTTTATGTGAGAAGACATTCTTCCAGTAGAAATCGTTTGAATTGCTGAGCCTTTGTTGAACGTGTTTCAATTGTTATTTATTAGTTATGAAATCCAAGAAAACAGGCGTACCTACAATATATGGAGCTTTCAGATTTCATTTATTAACAGTTTTTTTTAGTTGTTGAATGTTGAATAAGCTCAAATTCTTGGGAATTCCTGATTTCGAATTTAGCAAAAGTATCTTACATATTATAATTTATAACTTAATTGTAATTAATTGTCGTTTGTTAGGGCTAGTATCTCTAAACTGTCTCTAAACGACAGGATCAAGTATCAAATCCCATCCGGAATGTACCACCCTACGGTAGAATTGACTATCTGGCTACGGGTATATAACCTCAAAGGAACGCCAGAAATGGCAGGCCAAGACTCTTCTTAATAATGCCACATAAGAAGATAAGACTTAAAAGATCTTCGAGCTTGTTCTTCGAGATTGTTCTTCTGAATTAATCATTTTATTTATTAAAATTATCTCGTGATTTACGCAACGAAGATGAAATAGTATTCAAGTCATTAAATTTTACATTTTTTTATTAATATTTTTAAGAATCAACAGCAGAAATTTTCATACATTAAAATTCGTTACAAATAGAAGGAAAAAAACATGTGTAGCATCCAAAAATCCGAACCTCCCTGGCAGTTTATACACAATCTCCATAACCTTTCTTTCCCAACACTACACGATCCCACCACAACAACAGGCCACAATACACACAAAAAAACGCCCCAACAATCAATGCCCATCATAATTTACATTCACCAAACAGATTGCCTGCGGGTAATCGTTTCAATCTGTTCACCAATCATCTGCAAAACGATGTTGCGAAAAAATGTCCAGAGCTGGGAAAATCTCGCTCCAACACCCGCACACCGCGTTCAAATCTTGTGCCTTTCTTCGTGTGCTTTCGTGTTAACGGCTTTCGAAGTATTTCGACGGCCGGCTTTCATACGCCGCGATTATACAAGCTTTCCGTGTCAAGGGGCCGTCAGCAAAGCACGTGCAAACGTAGAGATAGCGAACGATTCCTTTTCCGTCCTTTGTGTGTGTGTTTGTTTTTTTTCTCTCTCCCTTGTCTGTGTAGTATGATTGTGGTTCGGTTGTGGCTGTATTCACATTTCGCGCAGACCCACCATTAGCGCTAATCAATTTACATTCCCAACGCCAACTGTCCGTTGATGTAGTTCTACGTTAGCTGTTTCAAACACATCGGGGCCTGGTGCGTTGGGGTGGTTGGGGCAAAAAAAAACCCCTAGTACCTTTCAAATATGGTCCGCAAAGGGAAAAAGGGCAGCAAACGGGGGAAGAACCCTTTTGCGAGTTGACCCAAAGTGGCAGCCAATTAGCTAACGGCAAACTGAAGGAAAGGTTTTTGTTGTATGGTTTTGGGAATGTTTTTTTTTGTAGTTTGCTAATGTTTGCTTTATTTTGCACGCCCTTGACTGGTTGCGGTTTTGCTGCGGACAGATTGTTTCCTTCAGACATTAAAACTAATGTTGTTGAGCATGGTTTGGGGGGTGGCACCCGGTACATTTGTGAGTGGGTGAATGGAGCTGTTTGTTTGCTATTCTGAACGGTCTGTTAATAATGTTGAGTGAACCTTACACTCATTATCTCCAATGTTTTTTGGGTACAACATTTAACCTCACTTTTCTTTTCATTCGGAGAGCTTTTCAATAATCTAAACACTTGAGCTGATTTGTAATTTCTAGCAAAGAAACAAAAAAGCTCTTTGCGTTTGATGATGTTTAGAAACATGTTCAAACAGTCTCAAAATGTTCCATTTTGTTTTCACTACACAAACTGTAGATACTATCTGCTTACCACAATATGTAGTCAACGAAGCTATTTGCTTAAATTTACCCCAAAAAATCGACACGTTCCAATATGTGTACCTTGTGCCTAGAATGCTAATAATGTAATTGAAAGCAGTTTTCCGGCTGTTTTCCCTGTTCCTGTTCAAATCGTCTACCGACTAACCGATTGGCAGGACACACAAAAAAAGGAATCGTCCTTACAGGGGTGTGGGTGTACACCGCATTTGCCCTTGTTAGGCTAATTTATTCATTAGCTCCTATTGTGTTGAAGGTTTTTCGCTTCTTTACACGACCGCAAGAAAAAAAATTGGGAGGTGGTGCTAGTGGAAGTTGGGGAGACTTTCCTTCCTATCCGCAGGCTTTGGTTACACATTTTCACCGTGTGGTCAGTAAACCGTTGTGTTTCTTCTTTCTGTACGTGGCAGGCTAAGCTTCATACAAAGTAAATAAAATAGTAAACAACGTAACGAAGAGAAGAAAATATAAAAAACGTGTAACTAAGGCCAGTATCGTGTGTTGTATGAACCGCAAGATATCCTAAAAAAAACCCAAAATAACGGACGCTCTTGACGCCATTCGCCACCTGAAAGCGTCCAGAGCGAAAGTATCCCGAGTGACTGTCCGCATCGGTAAGCAACCAAACAGGGAACAAGCAGCCCAAAATGAGAGATTCATTATTTTTATTAGATTAAGTACCTCAATTATTTGGTACTCTTATTTTGGGCGGTTCGTTTTGTTCGGTTTCTTATGAAAGACTTTCTACTATTAGATGAATGTGGTAGGATAAATTAAAGAAGGTGAGAAGGTGTGGGCTATGTAATGGAAGTGAGATTTTATTTTATTATTAACTTCTTGAAGAATCGCTGAGAGTAAACGAATAGAAAATAATTGTTTTACAATGTAATTGAATGAGAAAAGTTTTTTTTTATATTTTTTTCAATACGTCAAACTTTTATTTGAAATCACCCCAACATTTGATTACAGTTGAATAACATTGAAGACAACTACAAAATAAGGAGTGATTATTTCTACTAGAATGAGAAAAAGTTTTTGGCGAAAATTTAATTACTTTTCCATTCATCGCAAAATAAAAACTTACTAAATAAAAGCTGACACACTATTTAGCAGATTGTATGGAATTATGTTGCCACGGAAGTAGTAGGAAATCAAAATATCCTTCCAATGCTACGAAGCTTTGAAACTTTTTCCCAATCTTTGCCCAAAGAATTTGAGTGCACTGCAAGTGAATCCGTTCCAGCAAAGCTGCTGGTAAGTGAATATTTTATTTTTCGGAAATTGGAAACTTGCAAAACCATAAATTTTGTGTACGGCTTTCGATGGCACGTGCGGTGGACCTCAATTGCACCACAATTCCTTTCGACCCCCTAACACAACCCTCCCGGGGGGGAGTTGCGTCTTGGCTTCCGTTGTAGTGAGGGATCACCATCCCGCCTGTACGGGTAAGGGTTTACTCAAGGTCTCGGGCTTGGGTTAGATGCAATTTCCGAAATAGATTTTGAAGGGATTTAGCGGTGATGAATGGGTACAAATTTCAATTAAACTAAAATCGATGCCTTGCATCATGGAGTGCCTGTCGTTATGCCGGAAAGGTTCGATCGCATGGAGTATCATGTGCTGTCAGTATGATAAAGTAAAAAAGAGAAAGGCTACTTAGACAAACCAGTTTGGCAATCCTATACGAACTTAAAAAAAGGAGGAAAAAAGCTTTGATCTTCCACTAGGATAAGGAGTTTTTTTTCAATGAAGCTTAATCGTTAGATTTATGCGGTCTATATCAGGGGGCTTAATTTTAATACCAGTCTCAGTCGTAAAAAAATATGTTGCTTTTAAAATGTTCCCCCTGTTAGAGGGATCTTACGTTCATCATGCACGATGATGACTGTAAAAACGAACGCCTAATCGTCGGTACCATAAATCATAATTATTCTTTCTGCTGCTCTCGAGATGTAAATTATATTGCATGCATGAAGATATTTTAATGGGGCGCAATCAAATGTTGCAACAAATATAAAGAAACGCACAACACCACGCCATCAGCAGCATGATTGCATACCCGGCAATTGTGACGGAAGCCGATGATACAGACAGAGTGCTCGTATCGTTATCTCATCTTAAGCGTTCATACAAAATGCTCCGATTACGATAATGACCGTAATGAGGTAGTTCGGATGTTTTTACCACAACAAAAATAAACGAACAACAAATAACAATGAATGTCTCCGCGGGGTAGAAATGAAATGGAACAGATAGCCCAAAAACCATCCCCACGAAGTCCGTTAGGGGATGGTCAAATGTGCTTTTTTTATGTGCACAGCAGTGAAATAAAATATGTGCTTGTGGCACGCATCGGCTCAGCGGCGTGTGTAGCGCCATGATTCACAAAGCAGTGGACCGATTGGTGGATGGTTTGGTTTTGATGAAACTCGTTCCTTTGGTCGTTTGTTCGTTTATTGAAAGTAACAATCTGTGGGTTCATTTTATTTCTGCGACTTGTAAATATAAAACAATCGCAAAAAGGAAATTGTTCTTTAAGTAACTAGTTTGCTATAACAGGAGAAGATAAGTAAATTAGATCAATACAAAAAATTTAACAAAAATATATGAAGATGAAAGACGGGTCAATGGAAAGTGGTAGGTTTTTCTCTACTCAAACGAATGACGATAATTTTTTTTGCATGTAGTAAATTATATAAAATAAAATTTTTTATACTAAATATTATATTATATATAATATTTAAATATAATATTCTATTTATACTTAATATTATATCTCCTTGTTCGATACCCTTTTGAACGACTTTTTTTTCCTTTCGACTGGTAAGTTTGAATTTAAGTACATATTTAGCAATTCAGTAGTAGATGAGAAAGTCTTTCTCCCTTTTTTTTATTTCGAACAATTTAAGTGGTTATTTCTATAAACTTCGTTTCCACAGATTCCCACCGGTAAAGTTGTCATATTACAACCTGTGCCCGACTATCGACGTCATGTGGCTACGTGGTAAAATAAGTCTAATAAGCCAGAAATAGCCGGCGTGACCTGTAATGTCGTTAATGACGAAGAATAAGAAGCTAACTAGTCAGCCCTTGATACGGGGGACGATCCAGATGGGATTTGAAACGCGGTAGATGTCGTGTAGAACTGACGTCGTTTACCACATACACCACCGGGCCCGAAAGAGAATAATTCGAAGATGTGACGTGCATAGGCACTGTAAAAACAGGGCAGATGACTCACGAATTCCGAACTTAATATCTCACAGTGCTAGAAACTCTAAGTTTTTCAAGGCGGATTCATCAGTACAACAGATTGCCCAGAGAAATTTACAACGCGAGTAGCTTACAAGAGATCACGGTGTGCACAATCTAAAAAGTTACAACAAGATTCATACATTGATGATAGTACGTGGCTGATATAAGATGCATTATAATCCTCTGCGCCGGAAGGTAATGCCCTAAAACCACTACCAGTCAAAGGCGGATTCTCCTATAAGCGGACTAAGCGGCTCGTTTATCGATAGTGTGATCATCTTTAGTTTTAGGGCCCTAGTTACCATTCCGCTTAGAGCCTGTGAGAAGCTAACTCCGCCACTGCTTGGAGTGCCATCTAAAGGATGCCAGGAAATACTATTGTGGTGAAATGAGTTTATTTTTCCCAGGTGGAATTAGGTCAGGCGTCTTGGAAGCTTTTACTTTTACTATTCATTTAACGCACTACATCTTGTATTAGATGACTGTTAACCTTTAAGTGAGTCATATAAACCAAGTTGAATATTACTTCATTTACCTGTTACTCACAGACAATTTATGCTTTCATAAATTCAGTGCTACTCCCTTACCGTCTCGTTAGACTACTGAAAGCAAAGTACCGACACCGCACACTAAACGGATGTCACCTAAACGTCACATGAAATGACAATGGCAGCTGCAATCTGCTGCTGGCGTAGTAAATATGGCGCGTTTGCAGTACGAGGGTAGGTACAACTTCTACTTCCGCCAGCACTTAACCCGAGTGTGGCGTAGCGTTAATCGGTGGTCAGCAAAGCATGATGGAGCTCTTACAAAATGGAAACACAAACACACAAAACATTCACAACGGTAGTCGCACAAGTATGCGGGGTGTTTTTTTTTATGAGACATTAAGCCAAAATGTACCTCGAAGCTTCTAAACCTCCAACGGCCTCCGGAAGCTTACTCTGAATGGGGTTTTTATAACGATAAACGCTGAACGGGTAGGAAATTGGTTAAAAGTGGAACTGGCACAAAGAGCGTCCGACTGTAGTCACTGCGTACTTGTTATGATCCTCCCTTTTGTACGGAATTTTGCAAAGAAGAGGAAGGATACTAACTCAAACACACACACGCGCGCGCTCACATACAGTGCAACAAGACCAAAATAATAATAAAAAAAAACAAGTGCGATAAACAGTAATGTCTTTTTAATGACTGCTTTCGTTTGCTGTGCTTGAGGCGCTAGATTATCAACGTGTCGTCCGCAAGCGACATGCCCGCAGCAATCACAAGGTGAAAATCCACCCGATGTCGGTGTCGGTGTTCCGCAAAAACCCCTGGTACCGAGTTGTGCTGAAGACAATTTAAAGAATTAAAAACACCGTTAAGGAACGTTTTGTTTTTGTCTGCTTGATTCGAAGGTTCTTCCGCCGCCGACCGGTTTGATTCGCATAAATTTTTAAAGTCACCCAGTGATGGTGAGCGTTAGTGTACGGCTGGTGATCGGTCTCACTGTTTTGCAGACTGCCGTACCACAGTGTGAGGTTGTGAGCACAAATCCTGCAGAATGTGGAATGCGCAATTCATCCGATGGTTGGCCATTTCATGTTGGGCTGTATCGGACGGAGCATAACGAAAGTCTTTACTTTTGTGGCGGTACGATCGTAACTAGCTCACTGGTGATCGTTTCGGCGCACTGTGTAAAACCTTATCGGAGTGAGATCCTTACGGTGCACTATGGTGTTAGTGATTTAACCCAGCGGGATCATACCCATTGGTGCCGTGTGGAAACTGTTATCATTCATCCCGATTATCGGGCGCCTGCTTTTAGTGACGATATAGCTTTACTGCAGTTGAAGGATGTAATTCCATTTGGGACACTAGCGCGTCCGATCTGTCTTTGGCCGGAACAGGTTCAGGAAACGGAATCACAAGGAGGAGACGATCTTACGGGTACACGTGGTACCAGCGTAGGGTGGGGCATTGGAGCACACAATGTTTACACGAGTGTGTTGCAAAGCGCCATCACGGTAGTGCTACGACAAAGCCGCTGCATGGAAGTGTTCACTGAAAAGTTGTTCGAATATAATGATTTCTTTTGTGCTGGTAAGTGGTCAAGGAGAAGAGGAGCGAGAAGAAAGTATATTTAATACCACTATTTCATACAGTAACGCCTGTGTGCAGTGGTAGCGGCGGTAGCGGGTTCTACGTTGAGCATAAGGATCGTTTCTATCTGCGTGGGATGACAACGTTTGGCATTGCACCGAAGGGTTACTATCAGTGTGGAGTTAACACGTTGACGGGGTTGCTTAATGTGGTCAAGTATACCGGTTGGATACGGGATCGCATACAGGAGCTTGAGCCTCAACAGACAACAATGGCGAAAAGTAAGATTTCAGATACATCCGAAAATGAAAATCAAAACCCCGATCCTACTACCACCTGACAATGCCACGCACAGTGATTATAATGGGTAGAAAGAAAAACGATGGAAAAGGAGAAAATATATTCAAACTATAGAATTTTCCAGACGTGTCATGTACATTATTACCACGTACGTTTACCGTGCACACAAGCGCATTTGGTGGGCTTTATCTAACTTTAATGATCGTATCCCATTTCGTGCAGTGTTCGTGCATATGAGTATGAGGTGGAGAGGTGATTTATTAGCATAATTTACCGTTCATAAACATGCCTATTGTTAGCTGCAAAATAATAACATGTTTTCATCGCTCATTTGCAGACCATTTGATACAACATCAAAGAAGCTGACGGAGATCGAAAACGGTTCGAGGGGATTTTTTTTGTTGGTTTCAGTTCTATGATTATCACATTACCATCAATTTAGTAACATACGTTTGATGGTCAAATTGCATTACATGGTCGGAAAGATCGACAAGATTGAGTCTATATTTTTGAGTTTCAAAAATGACTTTAACAATTTGGGAAATATATGTCATTTAAGCTTTGATATTTAACTCTTACAATAAGCTATCACAAAATGCCAAAAAGAAGGTTTTTGCAATCAGGATTGCATACTTTACGGCGTTTTGAATGAAAATTTATTTGGGAGAATTGAACAATTAGAGCAATTCCTTGTCTCATAACTAAATTTACGAGTACTGTCATTGTAAGATTTTTGTAATTCAATTCTCAGCGACTGAATAATAATTGAACTCACTCCTATTTAAATTAGACTCCATAAGCTTATCTGGTAATGTGTTCTATTTTGGGATAGGAAATCTCAATACCTCTTTCATAAAGTTTTCTATTTTCTATTATCTCTATATCGCCAGTAAGTAAGTTTAGCAACAACTAAACCCCTTATCCGATCGATACCTATCAACAGATGACCATTGGTACAGTGCTACAAGTTGCTCCAGCTAACTCCCCAATCGTCAGTCCACCCTTATGGCACATTAAATATCAATCGTCCGCTCGTCCGCCTGTGTGTGCTTTAGTGGGGTACGTTTAACAGAGTTCCTTGAGAGCCATGAACAGTGTGTTTACTTTTTGCTATTTTCCTTCATCCTTTCAATCGAAGCCGACCAGAAGCCAACGAAAGACGTTTCCCCGAAGAAAAGCACAACACTTACATACAACTGATTATTACACTTACTGTTTCACATCGCCTTTCCAAATGCCAAAGTTCCATTCAATCGGAAGTTTCTTCTCCCCTATGCGATTGTGTCTTGAGGATGGTCTCTAGTGAATCATAATTTAACATAAACTTTACCAACATGTTCCATTATCGCTAATCTAACCCACGGACACACACTGATCTCTCATCCCACATGCCCTGTGTGGTATTGAATCGACGGAAATAGTTAGCCGGTTTGAAGAGCATCCCGGCATTAGTCCCCCAAAAAGGTTGTACTCGTTTCCGATTGACGCACACATATTGCTCGTTTGATTGCTTCCTATTCCTTTTCAGTTTGTGCTTCCACCGGAGGAAATGATTGTACTTGCGCCATGAAAAAGATCGATCGAACGGCTGCACATTACGGATTGCAATGTCACCCGACGAACCGGGTGGCTCGTTGGTCCGTATACTTTTCTTATCCTTTTTGGAGAAAAAAAGGAAAGTATGAAATGTTTCGTTCTTATGAAAATAAAGCACAAAATATAGCATCGTACCCATATTCATTGCCTTGCCTGGGAGATGTTTTTTTGCTCTCTTTCTTTTGCTTCCTTTGTTATCATTCCTGGCCCTTTTCTTCATGATTGCAGTGTGGTTCAGATGGGTAGCAATATTGTATAAAAGGGATTGATCTTGGCCAGTAAGCTTGTCTTTCTGTCAATATGTTCGATTTGTGAACGAACACGAGCTCCAGCAGGTGGAAACACAGAAAACTGAGAGACTGTAGCGTGGAACAAGTGGAAACAGAAACCTATCGAAAATGGCCAACATAGGGCGTATGATTGACACCGAAATGAGTATTGCAAAACATGGCTGTTCATATTTAATGAAGTTTGTGTGGTAGATTGTGTCTACTCAATTGGTTCCCATTTTACAGGCAAACCCAGTCCGAACAATGAGCTTTTTTTCCACTTTGTCTCGTGCCACGTTCGTGTGTAATAAGTTTCGACACTCTGTTGTAGTGGTTCCGATCGTTACCGGTCGTTGTGCCTTTTTCGGGCTGATGAGAGTAAACTCATCATATTGACGCCCATTTCCTTTCGCACACACACACAAACACATGGAGCAATTTTTATGCCATTTTCCAAAAATTCTTACCCCACGGGTGGGACAAAAGGGCGAGAATATTAATGAGGATAAATTTGCCCGCCGATAAGTTCGTTAAAGCTTTCCGTTCATGGGACCGTACGTACGGGAAACGAGACCCAATCGGACCGGAAGTTGCTTCCTCTTTAGCGCGCACACACACACACACAGAAACACATTTTCACATTGGCCATTTGCCAGGGGCTCGATGAGCCCAACCGGTTTCCACTTCACACCGGTTCCGGTTCCAAGCGAAAGAAATCATTCCCGCTGGAAGGCAGCAGAAAGGATGAATGAAAGAGACAAGAGTAAAACAGAAAATAAAACAACCCCGAGAGCGAATTTGTACTGCAATTTATCATATAAATTAAACTTTTTCCATGAATCATTAAACTAATTTCTCATTCCCGATACGATAATGCAAATTTTTACGCCCGTCGTCCCGTAGGTTGCCATTTTCTTGCGCTGCGGTCTTTTGCTACCGGATGGTCTTTCCGAGAAAGCTTCTGGTTGGCGGATGGTGGAAAAGTTGACCGGCAGTCCTTATGAAAGCACTGCTAGCAGCGGTGTGTGGATGAGGGATACTTGGCAGATTGCAGCGCCAGTAGTAGCAGATGCAACACATCGACCGGAATCAGTGTCAAACCGGGATTTCTTGGTGTGAAGCTGGGTGGAAACAGGGTTTCCCACTGAACCGAAAGGGTAGTTTGTTGTTTTTGTTCGTATTTTTGTACCGTTCCTCCTTGCGGCCATCTTAATAGATTGGCGCACGGGGAGCTATTTTCACATTACAAGTAAATAGCTTGACGCTGCCAGTAATGTATGCTTTGGCGTTGTGTCGTTGGTGACTACATGGTAATATTGCTTCGTTTTATCTGCTATTAAAATTCCAAGAAGCATAAACGATCGATTTGATTTCATTTTTCCTGCTTTCTTTTTTCATGAAATTGTATTGTGAAATATAGAGCAAAAGTGATTACGCGTGCGCTTTTATTTTGAAAGAAAAAATATAATATAATAAAATTCCATAACGGGTATTCGTTATAAAAGTATGCTAAAAATATGCTTATTAAATTCTCAAGAAATCGTAATAAGAATTTAACAAATCTATTAACCCATTTCGACCAAAAATAAATCAAATATTTCTTGTTACATTGTATTACAAATTAAAACAACATAAATGAAATGCTGCTTGCATACTTTCAGGCGCTGCTCATCAGGTGATTCATTGCACCAAATAATGTTGTGAGATGTAATGCACGATCCATTGTACTATAAAATGTGAATTATATTACTAAAGGGTTTTAATTATTTTATAGACAAGATTCGATTTTTGTTTTTTTATTTATTGTTAAAGCTCATATTCGATTATTGTCTTTTGACACAACAATCAAGAGAAAACATGAAATTTATGGAGGTCGTTAAGAAGAAGCATAAAAATTTTGCGTTCAAACAATTCATTCAATGAAAGTAACATGTCAAACGAAACGTAAAATTAAAAATATTCATTAAATAAAGCTCGCATTGGTAATAAACTTCCAAATCTAGGCCAACAGAAAAACCAAAAACGAGAGAAAAAATTGCACCAAAAGCTTTTCGATTTAAAACACTAACACAACCGGTGTTTAACTTATTCAAAGTTATCAGTTAGCACTCGAACATGCAGGATGTAGCAAAAGCGTCTTTCCAAAAATTGCATCCTACCGCCTCACACTGTTAAAACAGGCAAAGCACAGAGTTACAGCTGCAACTTACAATCGGCAATATGAGTGCATTTGCTTTGCAGTTTTCACACCTTTTCGCATTTCAAACCACTCGACAATTTTCACTTTTCTCGTTATCAGTTCGATATCAAAACTTTACCCACTAACGATCCCCGTTGCTTTCGGGCACGGTGATGCCCGAGGTTGGAAACTGTTTCATGCTTTTTCTTTCGAGTAAAGTTTTTACTTTTTTACATTTTCTTTTTTTTTGTGTAGAACTTGTTTTTTTTGCTACAATCATTTCACTGAACCGGACGATAACTTTTACTTCTACTAACAATTCATCGTATAACGCGCGCACCACAACGGAAAAGAGAAGGAAAATGTACGCGTGCATTCTTATAAAAATGGCATAACGTAGCCATAGCCATGGCACACTACGATGCATACGCCGGTGCATACTGAAGATAGGTGCGACACACACACACACACATACACCGAGAGACTAGAGGAAGCAAAGTTTAAAATGGATTCAAAATGTCAATCTAGCCGTTCCGTTAAGACTCGGAGGATAAAATGCAATGCCACGGCACAGTACACTTTGGTGCAAAAGGTTTCACGTTTTTGTTTGTGTGTGTGTGTGTGTGCGTGTGTCTTTTTTCATCTTTTAGTTTTTATTTCTTTTCAATTCAAACGTGAAGAGAAAGCTAACGGAAGGGTAAATTTTCTTTGCATTTCTCCCTATTTCTGTCATTGCATTTCTTTGCTCGGGTTTTACGTTTTTCTGTTTGACAAACTGTGACCCAGTGGTGTGTACGCCCACTGTTTGCCTAAAGAATCAACTTTTCAAGCACGTTCTCGGGCGCTGTGAAAGGGAAGCTTTTCTTTGAGTTTGGGCCATTTTGTTTTTTTTGTTTTTCTTTGCTTGTGTTTTTGGGGGTTTTCCGTTTGTTTTTCGTTCATTTTATACAATTAGTTTGGGTGCACTTAAGAGAAACATTATTTTTATGTTTATTTGAATGGGGTGGTATTTGTTTTGACTTTTATTGCAAATTAATTATTGCAATTTTAAGTGATTTAACAAACATTGAAGCGCAAAAAATCTTGTATATTTATAAGCTAAAAAGTGTAACGTTTTAGATTCTACTTCACACTTTTACTGCAATTTTCTTTCAAAATGCGAACCAAACCGAAAGGTACTACAAAACAGGCAAGCATGCAAGAGTGGGTGATTTTAATTTGGAAACTTTTCAAAATTTATTATGCAGATAATGAATAAATCAACCTCCTGGCGTTGACTAATTCAGCAAAACTTTCGCACAAATTTTAACCCCGTTGTTGTGCACGGCGCACAAAGCTCTTTCCGTTCGGAAGGAAGCGCTAAGCGCTGTTGTTGTTGTTGTTGTTGTTTGTATTGTGATTTTTCTGCCATTCTGCTCTGTACCTCACTCGTCCCCGGACACATCCTTCGGTGACCAAACGTGGGAGCATTGGTTCCGGAATTGGCAAAAGGATGAGCTGCTTGATGGGGATGTTACGGATTTTGGGTTTGTTTTTCGTTTGTGATTCTCTTATGCGCGCTCTCTCTCTCTCTCCCTCTTTCCTTCTTGGGATTATTTAATCATCAGTTTTGGGTACTGGCATGTCGAGTTCAATTAGTGTTTACTTTGTTTCGAAAGGTGTTGAGTAGTCGGTAGAAAAATGAATTGTATTGTTTCATGTTTAAGATTTGTTTTCCTGTTTATCATAATTTATCTTGATCCTTTGTGTTATGTTTTTCTAATGAAAATATATCGTTTGCTTTATGAACAAATGGCTTTACTTTATATCTTTCGCGTTTTGTTACATTTTATAGACAGAAAATTATGATTGTTTTCGGTTCGTGAAGATATGCACTTCAAACGAAAATTATTTTTTAGTCCGGGAATGAAAAAAAAAATGGATAGCTTACCTACATTTTGCAAGTATGCTTCCAGGAAGGATAAAGGTAACTGTAAGCATTCAAGAATTTCCTTTCATCCTTCGCTAGCAGCTATTTCTTGCCATTTTTTCCGCGCTGCTAAGCAGCCAAAAGCAAAAGTTGGCCAATTTCTGGAAAATCGATCCACTATCGATTACTTGCAACAGCGTCTTGAGGTCAAGAGCAACGAAACGGTTTTACAGTGCAGCTTTTTAACTTAACTGTACCGACCGTGGCAGAAGCGCGTCAATGTCAGCAACAAATTGATACACTCGACAGAGCGAGATAGTGCACTTCGGGGCAACAGGACGATGGTGAGTGGGGGTTTGATGAAACTACCCATCGGTTGCAGTTCCCGATCTGGCACCTTTTTCAAATCCGCCGTTCAAAGATTGACGGGCAACTTTCGAAGCGATAATCATTTATATCCGACAGTCAATTCGTGGCAATTGGGGTTTGCACCCGATTCTTGCTGTTGATTGATTTGCTGGATCGATTTGTGTTGTGCGCTCTGTTGGGTGAGTAAGAAGTTGATGCAACAATGTCGATTTTTCAAGGCGAAAACAATTTCCTCCCAAAGAGTTCCTTGAAGGTAGTTATAAGCTATTTCGGATGGAGTTATTTTATTGATTTCAGCTACTGTTTGAATCTTACTCACCCTGCCACCGGCATTGGCAGTATTGATAAATTATTTTAGATTTTGTTTGTCGTGGTTCTTAAGAACGGCCAGTCCATATCAAGACTTATTTTAACACGTAACCGGATAGTCAGTCACTGCTACGGGGGGACCACCAGGCCACCCTTACATCATAACCTATTTTTATTATAACCCCGTCACTAAATGTTTAGCAATTGTCGTGTTTGCGAACGCAATTCAGAATTTTTTGCAAAAATCCATAACAGTTCCATGACAGTTTTCTGTGATGGCGGCCAGGATAGCTCGATTTTGTTGGACAAGGTAAACGAAAACAAATCCAAAAATAAGATGGGTTGAGTATTGTTGTTGGTTGTAAAGTTTAAAACAATCGGCTGTCTTTTTATTTTTTTAAAGTACTGCGTATTGTATATAATTATTGTGAATATAAATACTAATTTGAAAACAGAAGAATGGCTGTCAATTCTAAAAAGAAATCTGATCTCGTGGACATTTCACGAAAAAAAAATCTATAAATTTGAAAATTTCTTAAGGCTATAGCCTAAGCTTTTTTTTGGAAATTTAGCAAAATTTATAAACTGATGTATTTTAATGCAAATTTGTTGCAGTAAGTTTCTTTTTACTCAAATAATGTTTTAAGTAAAAAAAAGAATTAAAAATATTTAAATAATAGAAAAATTCTAAAAATTTGAAAATTTCCTAAGGTAATATCCTTAGCTTTTTTGGGAAATTTGGAAAAATATTTGAATTGATGTATTTTAATTCGAATGTGTAATAATAAGTTTCTTTCCACTCAAATAATGCTTTAAGAAAAAATAAAAATAAACAAAATTCTATGTATTTGAAAATCTCCTAAAACTATAACCTTAGGTTTTTTAGGAAATTTATTTTTGCAAACGCGACAATTGCTTAGGATGTAGTGACGGGATATTATTTTGTTTTTAAGCAGGAACGTTAATAGTTAATACTCACTTTTTAATGGAGACGCCTGGTACTTTTTGATTACTGAGAAAAAAATATTCAATAGCTATTAGTATGCTCAGCTTACGCCAAGTTTTTTTTAATTTTGTTTTTTATAAACTTTGAAATACTTATCTGAAATCATAAAATGTTTGGTGCAAATATGCTGCATTTATGCTGAAACGTAAATAGTAAACTTACTATTTTTTATGGAGGCGCCTGGTACTTTTTGATTAGTAAGCAAACAATATTCAACAGCTATAACTAAGCTCAGTTTATTTAAAGTCAGTTTCATAATAAATCGAAAGGTTTAATTTATATTTTAATCCGTATACTTATATTTAAGCTTACCTTCAATCATAAGATTATTCTCTTCTTGGCTTTTAGCGACCTTACAGGTCACGCCGGACATTTATGGCTTACTAGACTTATGTTTTACCACGGTACCAAATATTCAGTTCTTGCTACTTGCGGGCGATCCGGGTGGGATTTGATACCCGGTTCTGCCATGTGGACTGGCGCCGTTTATTACATACACCATCGGCCCGCCCCAATTTTAGGTTTTTCTATCACTTTCGACTTAAATTTCCACACAGCATAATCGGAATAAAAATTCCTCACGTTGGACTGGACCCATCGAGTTTGGTGTAAATGAAGTCAAACAAAAGAACGGAAGTGGCAGTTGCAATTTAAAATTTCTTATACACAACATAATTTGTAGATTTTATCCTTTTAATCAACAGAATATGCGCCGCTCTTTTCAGCCTATCCTGACCTTTCCGATGAACGGAAACGAGATGAAATGCTTACGTTTGACACTTTTCATCGCGGCTTCCGGTTTAGAAAAAGAACACACCTATCCGGGACAGGTTGTAGCGAACTGGCCAGGGGCAAAGAAACAACAACTTTGTGCAAATAAATTAAAAATATGAGTAAACTTTTCCATTGGCACAACAAAATATACACAAACACAGCCCAGCCACTGGTTAAACTTTGTGCTTTCTTTGTATTGACGGTTTTTGTACTTTGCCCCGTTTTCATCCTCTATTCTTCCCTGGCCGTTAGCGCCAAACTCATCTCACCTCGCCCCACGTGTATGAGATTATTTAATTCCATTTTTATGATGCTTGCGACACGCGAGTTTAGCTTCCGGGATTTTTTTTTCTTTCTCTTTCTCTCCTTCTTTCTCTCTTGGTTCTATTTATTGTTTGTGGTGTTGTGTTTTGTTTGGTTGACTTTAGGGAACTTTCAAAAGTTTGCACCGGCCCGGCTCGTGCCCATGCACAAATAATCCTGTCACGTTTCAGAAGCTCGACAGAATTAAGCGATTGCAGCTGGTAAAGGTTGAATTTATCCACCAGTTCTAGTGCTGGCATTTTTCATAAAGTGCACAAATTGGAAAGGACACACTCTTGCCAGTCTCGGTGTATGTTTTCATTGAAAGTGTTTAAAGTTGCCCGCAGCGGTAAAGACGTGCAGAGTGAGTATCTCAATTAGAAGGTGGAAAAATGGGAAACGATCCCTTCCTGCTTGACATTCTTTCCTTACTTTTGGTGGGTGCGTGAAAAATTGGATAACACGACGACGATACACAGAGTTTTATTTATGAACGAAGTTTTGTTTGTTTTCTCTAAACCAGTCCAGTCATTGTTGGTTGTTTTGTGTCGATGTACGTGCTGAAGTTTTGTTTTCTTTCATGATTTCATGATGAGCTTTGATAGCATTGAAATATTTTACTCAATTCTATTCAAAATGTTTAAAAAATGTATGCATAAAGCATCAAAATGTGTAAACATAAACAATTGTCAGATTAAGTGATTAATTTTGTTAGTGTAAGCGCCTAAATATATGCAAAATAGTGTTCACAAAGCAAACAAATGTGCAATTTGACATGCTTTAGCTACATGAACCATTTTTATATTAGTTTAGTGATTATTAAAAATTATATACATTTAAAACCTGAAACGCAAATTGCAATGAAAACTGAAGCAATGAAGCAATTTACTGTTAATCAGTATTTCTTTCATTTACTCTTTTTACTTACATTATTAAGGAAGACTAGCAGGAAGGTAAAAAAAACACTGTTGATTTGAATTTTATCATTTTTTATCAATAATATTTATTATTTCAGATACTTTCGTCACTTTTAATTATAACCATTTTCCTTACCTTTCCGACCCCGTATTCGTATTCCCCCGGTTGGGGGTAGCCCGGATTTGTATTTTTTCTTCTTATCTTCTTTGTATTTGTATTTCTCTGCCTTATGTCTTATGTTCAGAAGTTTCACGTATTAAAGTATCAACCTATCTTACAACGGCCAAATCAAACGTTGGCTTACGTTAGTGACCTCTGTGTTGCTACCGTTAGCAGGCGTTAAACGCAAGAAACCCCTAAATTTCCCACGCCTAACCACAGCAATCACCAGCAAAGGAGAAAGTTCTCCTACCTTTGCTGTCGGATGTGGCAAAGGGGTGAAGTTTCAATACTTTAAAAATACATCTACCTGTTTGGTTGCAGGCCCGATTCGCATGTATTAAACGATGGAACAAGACTCACCACTTTTTTATGTTTTTTTTTTTTTGCTCAGTACCAGTAAAAATTAAACCCGGAAATCTAATGGAAGGATCGGCTCGAGTACATTTCATTCATATCTATACACGAGAGTTAATTAAGTGCTAGAGAACACCTTTCACTTTGGAAAATAATACACAAGCGAGCGAGAGAAAAAAAGAAAGCTAAACCATCAGCACCGTAATGAAAATTACATTTACACTTGTTGTCTGTTGGTTTTTGAATCGTCAGCAACAATATGGCAAAAAAAAAAACAGAGGAAACAACAAGGAAAGCTTTCTACCGGCGGTACCATTCGTACACGACGGCTAAAAGTTCATTCGTAACATTAAAATTATACCCCACCAGTGTAATCGTGGTAGGCTTAGGGGGCTTTTTTCTCACCTTTTGCACAACCCCAATGCACCCGCCTGCTTAGAGCTGTCGGGTGCGGTTTTTCACCGAAACTGTTTACTTCAAGTGTTGGGCTGCTTTGATTTTGTTTCTCATCTTCTTCCCCATATTATATTTGGTACAATTCTTCTATCTGTTTTGTGTTTTACACGCGTCTCGCAAACGAATTTTCCCAAAAATCCGAAACGCTAAAATCTACCTACGGGTGTAAGTTTGTATTGTGTGCGTGAGTGTGTTTGGTTGTGTGTTTTGTTGTTGTTGTTGTTGTATTTGTGCGTGTTATTTTTCTTACAATTAAAACATTTTTATTACACCTTCTTTTTTGCGCCCTAACGTAACGGCACGAACTGTAAACCTACCGTCAACCGTGTACATTCTTCAAACCCCGCTTTGTGATTTTGATACGACTGGTGGCTGCTTTACCACACCTTCTGCTATTGTGGTTTTCGTTCCTACTCCTTTCGCAGTTCCTTTCCGTATTCTTACCTTTTACATCGCTCCATTAAACGCATCGTACACAATCAAAGGGGATGGTTACCAACCCGCATGCGGTCAGAACCCCCGGAACCCGGGTGTAATTCAATGGAAATAATTAGCCTTTTTAACAGTTATTTTTAATCGTTGCGATAATTGTTTCCGCCGGTTCTTTTTCGAGTGTGTGTGTGTTTTGTTTTTTTGTTTTCAGCTTTTGTCTTTTGGCCGCCGGTTCGATACCGGTCTTTACCAACCATTTCACTAACACAAAGCATCCAGCCCAGCGATTCATCGCATCCAGTGCCAGCGTACTGTGTGCGGCCATTATGTGTTCGCACTCGTTCATTCGCGCAATTGGATTATCGCTTTCGCATGTTTTGGTTTTGTTTCGTTTAACTTATTTATTTTGATTCACTTCCCTCCCCGGGGGGTCCCCGATTCGTACCCGAATGAGAGACGGGGCTAGCACTTTAATTATTCCTTTATGTTTTATTTTACAATTTTCACTCACTGTTGATTTCTTGTCCTTTTGTTTTAATGGTTTCATTTGTGCGTGCGTGTGTTTGTTTTTTTTCACTTCTATTTTCTTTTCATTTTTTTGTATTTTAATACGTTTTAATTTTGGTTTTTCTTGTTTGTTTGTTTGTTGTTGTGTGCCAAACGGTTTTAAGATTGTTTTGTTTTCTGCATGTGTGTGAGTGTTTGGTTTGTTTGTTTTATTGTTTCCTATTTTCGTAGTTTAAAACTAGTTTTCTTCTCATTTCTTTTAAACATGTGTTTAGATTTAAGTTTTCTTCATTTCTTCGTTTACTTTTGCTCTATCGCGTGCATGATTTTTGTTTGTTTGTTTGTTTGTATTTTTTTTTGCGTTACTATTATTATTGTTCTAGTGTGCCGGCTTAAGCTACGGAGGCTACCCGGCACCCGTTAATCAGCCACTGCTGGCCCACTAGCAAACGATCCATTACTCTGGTTTGCACAATTAAATCTAACGACCAACACTTGCCGTACAAAATGTCCCATTCGCACGGCTGTATCACGCTTTTCAGTCAGGTTTTTCTTGTTGGGTGTTTTTTTGTTTTGTTTTGTGTGTGTGTTTTTTTCTTCTTTTTTGCTTCAATAGCTGCCGGACTTTTATGGTGTGGCGGCCATTTCATTTCACCACTTCGTGTATTCTCACACAGAACATATACACGCTTGGATACAGTTTAGTTTTATTATTTTCTCCGTTTTTTTGTAGCCAGAAAGAAATCCTGCTGTCAGGGTTTGATAAAAACAAACCCCACACTAGTTACTGTTATCATGTGTTGTTTTTTTTTCAAATCTTTTTTCGTGGATTTTTTTTTTTGATTTTTTCTCCTTTTTGGGGGCATCTTTCGCTTTGCTGTGAAAATGGACGTTGTGCAATTTGGGGGGAGAGCAATTTTTGTTGTTGTTGTTGTTGCTAAGAGCCAGTAAAACACTTGAACCAAAACAACGTACACTGGTGTCCTTCATCTGCTGGTTGTTGATGTCGAGCTTTGAGGTTTTTGGGTTTGGGGCAGCTTAACTTTGGCTTGGGTAACCGACAAAATCAAGAACCATACCACACGCTGATCTGTTTGTCTATCACATACCGGAAACAAACAGCCGGCCACACAAAATCGTTTCAACTTTGCATTCCAATCCCGAACGAGGGACAGTTGATGGCCACCCGGCTGGGGCTGGTGGTTAGACAAAAACAAAGGTGACCATGAATACCCTCGTATCATCAGTAGTGCAGCTGATTGTTGTTGATTGAAATAGTTTTGTTTTATTTCCCTACGTTCGCTCGTAGCGCCATTTGAAGCGGGCTTGTTGAGTTCCGAACATGCAGAAGCAGGGGCGAAAAGGTAAAGTTTTCCCATTGTCACCCGGTTTGTGGATGAGTTTTCTGCTCTTCCTGTTATCCTTTATACTGCACCTGTCCAAAGGTAAGGTTATGTATGCTTTTGCATCGTTACACAAACGTGTAGTTTTTTTTCTCTCTCGAATTCCAAAAGAAAATAGGATTGTCATTCGATTTGTTTCACTAGCTTGGCATCATCGGTTAGAATCGTGCAAACCACACGGCTAGCGTAAGTCTTGTTGTTTTACACTTGCAGCTAAATTTTTCATTCTTCTGCTGGAAATTGCCTTACCTCTTGTACGTGTGAGACTCGAGCGCTCGCCATCCACAAGTGGAGGGTAGCATCCATCGTTTCCGAACCGATGGTACATGAAAACAAAAGAAATGGAAACTAAATGGTGAATCGATCACTGGGAATAGATATTCGATCCGATCGGGTGGAAAATGTTTCGTACGATGGTAAAGAATGGAATTCGGCCTCGGTCTCGGGCATGCAACGGGCTAGAGCTGTACTCTATTCATATTTCCATTACAGCCGTTCCACGCTCGTGATCGATATCCAATCTTGTGGATATCTATCGAGGGAAATGTGTGAAGTTCTTTTTTGTTGTCTACCCTTTCGTTACCACATGTGAGACGATGGAGATGTTTTTCCTCCAGCTAATCGAACATATAGTTGGTTTTGTTTCTTGAACAGACCTCGCTGTTGGTATGGAATTTTATATTTGTTGTGCAAAATATATATGTACATGATAAGAATGAAAAAAGACTAAAAAGAAATTGTTTCTATCACAAATGGCAAATAGCATAATTTCAGGCGTTTTGACATTTAGATTTATTGCTCGAAAATGACTATTGACGCCTGATTGTAGGCAATTTTCATGTTTTTTTTCTATTTTTTACTGTAGAATTTATATAAAAACAAATCAATTATCTAACTAAAACTATACAAAATCAATTAACAACATTTGAAGTGTTTAAGAGGAGAAAAAAATCAAAATATAAAAAAACTTCATTTGTTTTACTCAGATTTAAATACCAGTTTGTCTAACAACACTTTTTGGTTGTCTCTCTACAAGTAACTCCCGCTTAAAGAAGGTGTAAAAAACGTGCTTCATTCCATGTATGCAATTATCCTTGCTGCCGACCCTTCGGTCAACCAAACGCACCATCATGACATCGGGAATATTCCCAGTACTGGAGTGGATTAGAAAGTTTTCCCCGTTCAACCCCTAGCATTATAATACCTAGTGCTCAGGATGCAGGTGATAGGCGTATGGTACTAAAGATAAAGTGCTCGAATATGGTTTGCAATTGGAATGCACCGACCCGTAACCGTGCTGATCCCGATTGGCCGGCCAGGTGCGGTGGTTTTCCGATTGCAAACTTCATTCATGCGCGATCCACCTGCCAGCCCGACCGCGAATCGGCACCGTGCGAGATAGTTCGAGATAAAATAACTATAATTTGCATTTTTAATCGTTTATGCAAATACCATCAATGATTCAGCGGTACCGCAGCACAATGAATGCACACAGCGCTGGTGCATTATAAGAAAGTAGCATCGCCGGATCGCTATCGTACCCCCCCGGGGCAAATGGAAACTTTTCCAACCGGGCACTTGATCCATTCACGGAACTCCTTTCAATGGAACAGATAAATGTATTTTATTCATGATTAGTGGCGAACGCCCCGCCGAGCAACGGTTGGGCTCATTATTTTTGCTCTGCAAGAAACGAGAGACAACGGGCGGTGGCAGTACGAATTGGCACGATTCACGAACATTGCGCGATTTATCGTCTATCGTTCACAGAGAAGGTAGTAAGCGCTACTAATCCTTGAGAAATCTTGCTCTGAAGTGATGGGAAGCAAAAAAAAAGAAGAAGAAGGAAGTTTCCCGAGTACGCTAAACTTTTATATTGCTTTCCTTTGGTGAAGTGTAGAAGCCTGTTTTTCGATTCCATTTTAATCTAAGTTTGATTACAGTGTTTCATATATTATTTGACCACTTTAATCTATTGGATCATGAACGTATCTAGGGGCAATAAATATAGTGGATTATTTCTTATCTAAATGACAACTAGAATAGGAAGATTGTAAATTATTGGTATATAATTAAATTTAAAAAAATATGACTGTTATTTTTCTTATCTTCTCACCAAGTGGATAAAAAAGAAACACAATGAAAGTTGATAAGAAATTATATTTCTAATCAAATTTATACATATAAGCAACTTCAATACACATAACGCCTGAAATTATGCCATATGCCGTACAAGTTAAGCTTTACTATTCGAATTGTTTTGCGGATATAAAATTATTTAATTCAGATAAGTTCAGTAAAAGATAACTTTAAAAAAGAAAAACGCCACAGACTTTGTTCAAATTTTAAAACCATGACTTATTGCTCGATTTTTTTAAAAATATTTTGAACATAAAATAATCCAGTTAACATGATCATATGACAACCACTGTATTTATGATAGTATCGGCAAAAAATCTCGCAGAAAAAAAGTATGCTATAGTTCGCGTACTTTTGCTCCCGATAATGATACGGATCAATGCTACTTCCTTGAGCTTGAGGTCTCGTAACAGTGTAGCAGCAGCGTAAATCGAAAGCAGCATAAAACGCAAATCCACAAGTTTTTCCTACAGGAAAGTTGTGTGCCCGATCGGTTCAACTAGCAAAAGGAAGACGGATTACAGCAATACTGGTTTGTATGCGGTAAACTGAAGGAAAATGTAAAATGAAATCTTTTCCATCTGTCCGATAGAAATAGGGGGGAGGGGGAAAAACCCTCAGACAAACCAATGAGAAGATCGGGAAGGGTAGATTTACTTCGTCCAGACATTGAATCGAAAGAATTTCCGTTTGTTTAATCAATATTTCATCGTAAATACTTTTATCCATTTGCTATTGTCGGGTACGGTTTGAAACGTTGATGATGAAGTTTTTCGTCGTTCGACTTGAATCTGCCATTACCGTAGAACGCTCTTACTCGAGAGGGTTCAACCTGTGTGCCTGCTGTAACTGGTGGAATGGTTCTGGTTCGGAGAAAATTTACTCAGCTGGGAAAATTTGTGGCCAAAGTTCGACAACTATTGCAGATAGATTAGGGTGAAACAATCTCAATGCAGTGATTGATTCGGGGAGGGTTGGCAGAATAGCAGAAATGTATATTTGTCTTACAAATCGATCGATTTGAAATGATTGATTTTATGAAGATAACAATCGCCGATAGAAACGATCGTTGGTAGAAATGAGCAAAAAAAGTTTCTTGTATGCCTAACCACATACTGGTTTTGGAGCTGTTGCAGATGTACCAAATTGAGAATACAACCACACGGCCACACAAAATAAAAGATGTCTTCATTTTGGTTAGATCAACAAAAGTCGTACTCTACAACAGTGGATAACAATTTAAGCTCAGCTGCATTTGGTTAACGCTGGAAACTTTGCAACATGCTTACCACATTGCATGATGTTAGATGCACCCCGGGTGTACGGTTTTGGTACGGTTTGTCTTATTTGCCTTAGCAAACATGCATTTGCCTCCGATTTACATTGACCCTTAATGTACAATTCCCCTTTTCCACAGAATCTCGTCTAGCTCTCGTTTACCTTCCTGTGCCGCACTATCAGCACCGTTTGTGTGCTGTCCAGTCGTGTTGTACTTTCTGTTGTTGTCTGCAGCTCGGCCATACAAACCAAAAACCGCACCGGAAATCCCTTAATTGCCCGTAAAGATTAACCCTAAACATTTTAAATGCTAGAAAACCTGTACAAAATATTTATACGTATGTCAGCTCGGGGGGCTTCAGAGGGGTACTTCACCTTCCATTTTCCGCCCCCTAAATCCCACACGGTAGTACCCGAACGAAACACTCGGGAGGGCACCACTGATTCCCCCTTTTTAAACTACATCGAACAGTTTAATACTTTTGCTGAAGATAGTCTTAACGGAGTGTAGAAGAACGCTTAGTATACAGTGCTGTGTGCGGCCGGAACGCATCCCGACGTGGTAAGGCTCGTGCCGTCGCTTGTGTCCCATCGGTCGGGATGGCGTCGGGATGGTGGCACTGGGTGGCACCCTTCCGAACGGTACCGACCAGCATGTCAGCAGTGTGATGAGACTGATCGTGGCAGGAAGCAAACTAACCAGCGTCAGATAGCACGTGCTGCCCACTGCCGGCGGCCGTAACCAACCGCACCGATATGCGGTGGTCAGTGACAGTGTCGCACCGGCACCGGACGTTGCCGTCGGGTTCTCATGCATTGCGGCTGGCTTTTCACCTGCAAAACACAAACGAACAGAAAGAAAAGCGATTAGTATATAGGAAAAAAAAATATTTGCAATATAAACTGTCCCGTTGGGTAACAATGCAGAAGGATTAGGGTTGTAGAGAAGTAGTAGGAGTAGTAACATGTCAAGTGTGTTCACCGGTCAGTCCTTGAAATAGTTAGCCTCGTACCGCAATCACATATGAAATGCAAACACACACACACACACACACACACACACACACAAAACCATTCCTGACGTTTGATGGAGCATGCTCAACTCGGGCACAAAAGTCATACGAAACGAAATGCCCTTCACCACAGCACACTACGATTGCGATGATGATGATGATGATGATGATGATGGTTTGTAGAAATTGTCAAAAAATTTGACAATATAGTTACCAGACCAGACAGTGACAGACGGCCATTTCCGGTTGTGATTTATTGTCATGGAAATGGCGTTCATTTGCTGCACTCTGGAGGTATCCCCCGCGGTGGGAACAATACGATTGCAACCACTTGCTTGATGAGAACCACAAAATATAGTAGAATGGAGAGGCGGGAAAAAAATCGTTCAAAGTAGACGAATTTGAGTGTGGTATAAAAAGAGTTTTGGAGCATGAGTTGAAACGATCACAGGTAGGGTTTATACCGTTCCGTTTAATTTACGTATATTGAATGTTGCATTTCATCTTTCCATCTGGTGCCAAATGGTGCTTCGGTTTTGAGTGAAGCATTCTAATTGAACGATGACAGTCGATTGCAGTTAACACGAACAGGATGCATGTGTTTCGATTATGTTTGTGGCATCTGATCATCGGTACGTTCGACAGCTTTTAAAAGGGGTTTTCTATGGTGTGGTAATTTTGTTACATAAAGTTTGATGATGAAAGAATTTTGTTTTATACATTCTATTAAAGTTTTGTTGATATTTACGAAACATAATCATTTCTGTTTAAAGAAAACCATTATCATAAGCATTGTTAGTTTGCATTGTAGCTATTTAGAATTAATCACTTTGAAGGGTTAGTTGAGATGTTCAGTAAAACACATTTCGTCGGATAGAGTTCTCCAATTTTGGAAGCCAAAAGTAATATTTCAAACATCTGTAGGAAATAAATCTTGAGGGGAAAATACTTTCCTTATAAGAAGATACTTTAAGACCTCCATAAATTTTGAATTATTTAGTTGTCAAAAGACATAACAATTCACCATTTTCGTCCACAGAGTCTCTCTCTCTTTTTCTCTCTCTCGTTATCTCTCTTTCTATCTCTATGTGTCTCTCTTGTCGGCTTAGCACCTTTAAAGATCACGCCTGCCATTCGGGGACGGCCCGGATGGGATTTAATACACGATCGTGTCGTGTGGAACCGGTGCCGTATATCACATACATCGAACCGAGGTCCAAAGACTATATGCAATCAAGAGATGAATTAGCTCAATGAGAACTCTACAAAATGTTAGCATTTTTGGCTATAGTCCAGCACATGATTTGATTGCGATGTGACTAGCCGTTAATATATTTCTTTTCATAGTAATTTTGTCTCAATTAATTTACTTTGCTTTCTTTTAAATTCTGAATTTTGTTAAGTGATGGTTTCTTAACTAAATAAATTGCAAATTTATTGCAAAAAAAAACGGGTTTCTTCTTCGCTAAGTATATTCGATATTTAAGTATTTATTAATTTATATTTAACTATTTCGGCATTTATCTTTATGGTATAAAGGCTAAAATGTATAATTTTCATTAAACATTTCCTCTTTGTATTTTGACTTATCCCGAGCATACTCGGTTAACTCCGTTATTTAAGCATTTGGAATTATTTTTTGTTTAATTCTACCCGTTTTTGTTTCAGTTCAGATTTGTAGGATTCTTTTTGTTACACATTTAACACACAATACAGATAATCCTGACTGCCAAGCCGAAATATCTATAAAAGTATTATGTATCGCAATCGATTTGTCTAGTCAGCAATAGAATAGTCTTGCCACGTTTGCCGTATATACCTTGTTAGACAAGTTCAACAAACCATGAACCCTTTTCCATCATCCATCATCAGAAAAGTCAAGCCGTTAACCGTAAGTCCGCCCCGTCACAAGGACGTTAAATTGTTCAGGTCACGACGCATTCTGTTCACCTGTCAATAGCAGCGGATCGAAAATATTGGGCAAGATGTGAAAAAGTTCAAAACATTCATCAATTTTAAATCAACGCGCTAGTTATCCTTTTGCTTGTGCTTGTTGGCGAAAAAGTGTTTGCTAAACAAAAGGCGTATGAAACAGCACATGAACGTACCCGGCAGGACATGTCCACTGGTCAAAGGGCGTGAAAATGTATCCGACTGCTAAACGACTTTGATGAAGATTGATTTCATTGCTTTTGTTTCGTATTCTTTTGGTTACGTTAGATATTTCACCTTAGTTGATACTGGTACGTACCACAAGAAGGCCACATTCTTGACCATAACAGCATTTTTTTTTCCTTTGCCCTCGTACCCCAAAAAAGTCAAGTCAATCGTGTGTAAAGATATGATTCAAACAATCAACGCTTGCCCAACGTTCCCCCCGAGACGGATAAAGTGTCAAAGGTGAAACGTTGGCAGGGGAATGAGGCCAAGAAAATTGATTGAATTTTAAGGTGTAAGTTCCCCGAAGGTGCGTGTAGTAAACATGTCAACGCCCGGTGCTACGTATGGTGACAAAACTTTGGCATTGGGACTTGTTTTTCGCAAAAGGTGACTCACGTGTGCTAAAGGTGTGGTTCTGCTCGTATCGAAACTTCGGGTGTTCATAAGCAATGTTTATTTGAAGCACACAAAAGGGAATCGATGGTGAACGTGGTGTAAGAAATATTCTTCCTTAGAGAGAATGGGATTTTCCATGCCGGTGTAATTTCTTCACTTACATTTTTCTTTCTTTTCTTTTAGAAATTTCTCCCATCGCGATGGTAAGGTAAAAAAAAAGCGCTTTGATGTGGGTTTCCGCAAGCCGTTCAACACTCACGCAGCATGAGCATAACTTGACCAGAATAATAAAGGGGAAGGAAAACATGCGATAAGAAGGCCAGATACTCCCCAACCAAAGCCATGTGTGCCAATACTAGTTGGTAAGCAAAGGTACACACACATTTGCATAAAAGGTTAAACTTCCCATGTACACCCACACAAAGCCGGTAAAATGTGGGAAATTTAAACCTTTAACACGTTTACAATCGTGGGGCTTCCTGGGAGATGATGCGGTGCTTCAAGCTGTGGAGAACTTTCGCAACCAAAAGGGGTGCTTACGATTATACTTTCATGCAAGGTAAGATAGGGTAAAAGTATACGCAATGGCAAACTTTCTTCACATGTAAACGATCTCTTTTATTGTTCAAGTTTGTACACAGAAAAAAAAACAAAAAAGGAAGGAGTAAAAACCAAAAGAATGTTAGTGCGTAGAAGTGTAATGGGATTGAAGTTCAATAAAATACAGAATAATTGTCGGAATTGCATAATCTCAGGCGTTTTAAGAAATTAACCTCAAAGTATGCAATTTAGATAAATATTACAGCTTTAAAAACTGTAAAACTATTTCTAGTTCTTTCTATTTATTAATTGTGTTCAAATTAAATTGAAGTATGAAAAGATGTATTTGTAGCATTGAGATTCTGTACTAAAAATTCTCTACTCAAACACATGGTGTAAAGCTGTTTCAATAGGAAAAGTGTGTCAATCGGGAAATTTTATTTTGAAAAAAAAATCAAGAAAGTGTTAAACATTCTTTTTCTATGTGAACACATTCAAGTTCAAATTTGAAAAGAAACCATAAATAGTTTATCACTTGCAAACGAGAGTAAAATGTTTTGCAAAATGCATGGCAAAACCAAACTTTATATCTGATCATGGCTGACAAAAATGCTGACATATTGAAGATGTTATGTATATGTGTTACAAATTCATTTTTTTCTGTATTATTGGTTTGCTTTTTTAGAAGGTTCACTTAGTAGCAAAACGCAATCACTCACATGAAAAATTTTCACTTCAAATAGGGCATAGATGAATGCTTAAAAAGTAAGAATAAAAACGTTACATCTTCAATGTTCTGGAAAAAACGGAAACTTTGAAAAGAAAAAAACTGCTTTTTTTCCTCCATCATATGATGGTAGAGAGGAGAAACTTTGCTAGCAGATAAAATTTACAGTTCACCAGCTTTTTTCCGCCCCAAACCGAAATAAAACGTAATCGTGAAGGGAAAGTTTTTTTTTCTTTCTCCCAAAAACCGATCTCCGAATACTTTTGCGTTCGTTCCCAATCCATCAGCATGTGGAAATATTTTGCAAACATTTCTATTTTTGCTATGCTATCCACGCGTGGTTGATTCATTTTACATGAAGTGTAAATGTGCGAAAAAAAACTATGCGTGTTGTGGTGAAGTTTCGTTTCTATACAGACCCAGGTCGAATGTCCTGCAGGCCTGTAAAGGATTTTTATGAAGCTCAATCTTGCACCATGTACGCTCTAAGCGACATGGTAAACAAAAGGTGGAAAAGAATCGTATACAGCCCAAAAAAAAAAAACAAGCATGTTCTTGTGAATGTTTTATACACATTTGAAGGTTTGTTTTGTTTGTTTTTGTTTTTGATTTTTTTCTTCTCTGCTCTATATTTTACTTTCCCCATAGCGATGTAAGTGCCTTCTATCGGTGGATATGGTTTTAAAAGTAATTAAATAAACTTTTACCAGCATCGGAATCCTCCGGAAGGGAAAGTAAATCAATTATAGCAAACTATGCGCATACAGACAGAGTCATGTTTGTTCCTATATACACATGGCCACCGACACACATCCGCTCATAGCTACAGCAGTCCACCATGTAGAAACATCCACCGAATGAACTGGGTAATCTACTTTACAAAACGGATCGTACGCGAAAGTCACACGGCAAACTGAACCAGCGTCAGCACAAATTAAATCGTAAAAGTGGAAACTTTTTCTCACTCGCTGTCTCACATTGACACAGAGAAAAAAAAGGAAGAACTCAAAGACGTTAAACTTTTGGTAAATTATGAGATTGTACCGGCTTCCCTGTAGCGGAAGCACCCGCATCCGTTTTTTCCCCTGTAATGCTCCATCTACTCCGAGCACCGGTAGTGGTGTCTGTCGAGAATGTTACACAATAGTTTGCCGGAGCACGTCCACAAAATTTTTGGATAGTCAAGACATTGCGAGAGATAATTCCAAAGCGCTGGTGTGTGTGTGCGGGTTAGTCTTTATAACGCGTCTCTTCCGCGGTTGAAAGACGTGCACGTGGTTACATTCATTGCACCGAGCGAACCAACCGGACGGTGGACTGTGTCCCAACGGGACCCCTAGTGACCGCTCGATTCGTTCACGTTTCATCGACGTGACTTTTTACTCGCCGTTACACAGAATGGGTTACACAATTACATGGCCAAAGGTTTAGCACAACCGTATCAACCTTCTGGGACCATTTACAAGGCAAAAAAGCATCGAGCTGGACACGATTTTCCTCACGAGCGCACAATTTATGGCACCAGCGTTATGATGTTTTGTTTCCGTTGATAAAACTTGTGGCCGGGATGTCGGTTGCAAAAATGTGTGGTGGCTATTCAAACTTATTACTAATTGGTATAGTGATTATAATTAAATTTATTTTTATGATGCATGTTTTCGTGAGTGATTTTGTCTATGTTTTACCATAGCTAAAAGGTATATATGTAATTCGATACGAGTAATTAATGTCAAAAATAAATAATATTCAAATATAATTTAAACTGAAACATATCAACTACAGTAACCTGGTGGCGGCCTGGTGGTGAGTGTGATATGTACGCCTGAAGATAGGCAATATGACTACAAATTTCCTCCTAATAGGTTGGTTGTATGAAGGATTAAATTGTTGTAAAAAATATTTTATAATTGCAAAGTTGAAATATCCCAATATATCGCAGTTTTCATTAAATTATCAACCATAAGAAAAAGAATCGCAAATCATTTAGAACAATCGTCTACGAAAACAAAGAACATATGGAATTTGTCATAAATATTTTCAAATGCCCGTTTTATAGCAACGTCGTAACAAACAAAGGCGTGTTAAATGGTAAGCAATATTCCGCCATATCGTAAACACATTTTAAATGCGGCTTGATGGAAACGCAACCAAAAGTAAATTCAGCATCATATATAATCAACAAACAAAAACCGGGAAACGAATACTTAACTGACAAACGCTGCACGGGCTGCTTGTAAGTAGTATAAAAAGCTACGCCAGAGAAAAAACTATCCTTTTGTCAATGGAGCAAGTAAAAGGAATAAAAGCTACTTCCATTCGTTCAGTACAGAGTGCCTAGCATCCAGCATTGGGAAGCTTGAACTTAACTATAATATCATAAACATCAAATGAAACGGAGTAGGAAAAACACGCCCTTATCCTGGGGCCAACTCACCCCTCTGCCATGAGCCCATTGCCTGGTGGCAGTTCGTACGGTCTTAATTTTACATAATTCAACAAATGAAAATTTATTGCACACGCTTCTACATTTTCCTGCCAGCCAGGGTCTCAGTTGTGGTTTTGGTTTGGCCTTGCTTTTGAGGCCGCTGCGAGTCCAAAAAAAAGCAGGCAAACCGTTGCCACGTTGGTCCTTACATTTAAGGCAGCAAAAACGAAGTATTGGTGAAGCAACAAACAGCTAGCGACTGCGGGTTATGGAAAAGTGAAAAGATAATGCAAAGTGAATGGAAATCGGAAACTCTAGCATGCCAGTGGGTGGAGAAAGTTGGGCGGGATACGGTTCATTTTCTTGATATTTTTTTATTTTTTCCTGTAGGAAAAAACTCTTCATTCAATCTGAGGTCTTGTATTGCAAAAAGCAACCTCTACATTGCTTCCAGATGTTGTGCTTTACAGTCGTTTCCCTACTGTTTGCTTCATAATATGCTTACGTTCGTCGAACTTATGCTTTCACAATCATCGTGTTGAAGGGATTGGTTGATCTGAATGTAATCGTAATGCAGGTTGACGAATTACGTAAAGAAGCAGATATTTACCACTCTCGCAAATGGATGTGGCGTATAGAATAGGTTTTTTAGATATCTTCAGTACCTTAAAATTGTTCTATTCATTGTACTAAGACTAGTCTTAACGATCAAAGAAGATTGTTGAAAAAATTGTTTTGAATTTAAAAATAAATAAACTAACTCATAACAAACTTAACAAGTACGAAGCATTCTTTAATTTTAATTAAATATATTTGTTTGATTCAGCATTGAATAATTTTACTTATCAAATATCTACAATGAACTCTTTATGGAATTTTGTCATAAAAACTGCAAAACAAAAACGTTAATTGTGAAAACCATTCAAAGAAGACACGCTTTTCTAAATGGTCTCGTCTGGCTAAAGCTCTGACAAAAAAGCTTCCAACAACTACTTAAACACAAAATGATATAAATGATGTAATACTGGTAAATAAGATGCAAAAAATACAATCAAGTTGCTCTCTTTTCAGGCAATCCTTTAATAAATGCATAAACAAAACGAAAAAAAACCGGGACGAATGTGACGCCAGTCAATGGCCGTTTAATGGCTCGTCGATTTTCCCACGGGTACGGCAAGCGTCGAACGAAATAATCGAACCTTAAAAATACAAAAAACAAAAACCGTTTTTGTTGGTGGAAGAAGCAAAATCATTAAAAAAACCGGCAACGTGCTTCACCGCATTCGGCTGGAAGAGATTAATTTTCTCTCGCTGCATAAAAATATGCGAATGGCAAATGAATGCTTAATGCATTTCCACCGTGCCAGGTACACCAGTACCGGATGGGTTGATGGGTTTGGAAATAAAGTGCACACTCTGAAGATGACACCTGTGCAACGAACCATGGTGGACCGAACCGGGACATACATCATTTGGCAGTGAATGATAGAGCGAAAGAAAGGAAAATCGTTTCGCAGGTTGTTCATCGCTTTCGTCCTTCTTTCATGCTATTTTCCTTCCCTTCACCACACGGGATGAGGACATCTTTTTTCTTTTTGTCATGCTGCTCTTCAAATGAGGTTAAATCACTCACGGGTCTTCTCACGAGTCTCACCCGTTTGGGGAGATCGTAGCATTTACCAAACCCACACGACAGGACAGGCTGTGGTTTATTCTTTAACACAGACCGAGCGCACGTTTACGTTATGTGATGGAAAAGCGGTCGAGATATGATTGGCTATGGTAAAGGTCCTTGAGCTTAATTTATGCGACGTGGTGTGAAAATAGTTTTTGCTTTGATGTGTGCAAGTGTTTGCTACTCTTTTTTTGTTGCTGCGCTCTATCTTATCTGCTATAGTTCATGGTCATGTGACAATCACCCTTTTACCTACTCACATGGTGCACAATGTCAATAGGAACGTGTCAAGTATGGGGAATAAAGTTCTTCTGCCTTTCTCGGATGGTTGTGCAAGGGAAAGAGTATTTACGCATAATTTGTTGATGGAAAGAAACGTGAGCACAATCTATAATATTACATTTTTTGTTGGAAGAAGAAAATATTACTAAAAATAATTGTTTGAAATATTTTGGTCAACATTTCTGGAATTGGTCAACATTTTGCAGTATGGCTAAGGGCCATTTGATAATTTTGATTTGAATTTCTGCATTGTAATTACGATTTTCTCTACAATTTTTTTGATTCATTTAAGCATTAAGTTAACAAAACTGAGATTAATCTGCAATACGTTTTGCTTGTACACGTTGGGCGGGCCGGTGGTGTATGTGATAAATGGCGCCGATCCACACGACAGGACTGCGGGTCAAATCCCATCCGGACCGTCCCCCCGTATAAAATAAGTCTAGTAAGCTAGCAATAGCCGTCATGGCTTTAGAGGTAGTTATGTCAAGAAGAGAGAGAGAAAGAGATGTTATGATTTGAGGTAAGTATAATTATAAATATAAGTGCAATTAAACCTTTCAATTGCTTATGAAACTGACTTTAAATAAACTTGGCGTAAACTGAGCTTAGTTATAGCTGTTGAATAGTTTTTTTCCTTACTAATCAAAAAGTACCAGGCGTCTCCATTAAAATGAGTATTTTTAGTATATACGTTTTAGCTTAAAAATAACATATTAGGATACAACATGTTATGATGTAAGGGTGGCCTGGCGGTGTATAAACGGCGCCGGTGCCACACGGCAAGATTGTAGGTCAAATCCCATCCGGACCGTTCCCCGTAGCAAGGACTGACTATCCAGCTATGCAGTAAAAATAAGTCTAGTAAGCCAGAAATGGCTGGCATGAGCTTAGATGTCGTTAAAGCCAAGAAGAGAGAGAGAGAGAGAGAGAGAAATGATTGCTTGTATTTTGTAATGAATTTTTGCATTGCACTAAACACAACCCATGTTTAATTTCATCCAACCTATTACACTAGCCTAACGTTTAAATAAAACGTTACAGTTTAAAAGCTCCAAAAATACGACTCACATATATCTGGAAATAAAATTTTCGTTTTACACCAACATACTGCACACGATTCGTTAACGTTAACGGAGCAAAAACTATCAAACATTTATATCAATTTCTGGTGCACTCTTTCTAATGCCTCTTGTTCCTCTTGGTCATTGCCGGGTTTACTTTCCACTATCAACAACTACTAGCGAAAAGAGAAAAAAACGGCATAACCATCGATCTCTTTCGCTCCTGAATGCGCTGTGCATCATTGCACCGCCATAAATGCATTAATGAAATTCATTTTCTCACATCCTTTACCATCCACATGCCACACACACACGTACAGGAAAGAGTTGCAGCATCGGCATTTGTGTGTAACAATTTCCTGGGCCTGTTTGATGAAGAAAGTACGAAAAAATCCCTCACAACGCTGAATGCCGATGGTATACGAAGGTTGAACTTTTACCAGCATCCTCACGGGAGCCACCCTTTTACGAAGTTTCCAATTCCAATTCCCACCCCTCCAACCCCCCCAAAGCTGCATGGCGGGGCTATGGGGCTGTGTTACTGAAAATGGAGCCCATCCGTTTGCCATGATTCAACCAAACACGTTCAAACCTATAGCAGGACTATCTCGACTACTCGGGTACTCGGGGTGAAAGGAAATAACAAACGAATCATAAAATAAGACTGAACCAAAAACCCACCAGGAAGTAATGCGCCGGAAAAAGGGCACATCCTAGACTACCGGAACGGGATGGACGGTGTAAAATAACTTTGCCAACAATTTCGTTCGTACATTTTTGCCTTTTTGTATCCAATCGCACACACACACATACACACCACTGTGTGGGAGAATTGAAGGGAAAAAAGTTAGCGCAATGGCCTAACAGCCAAGAGTTGTATTAAAAACTTTTGGCCCGTTTGGCTCCCGTTCCAATTTTTTGGCGCCCAATTTACAGCGGAAGTGAATATTAAAGTTATCGTTTTCGCTTCACACGCACGAACAACATTTTGTATGTGTGTGTGGGTGTCATTTTTGTTTCGTTTAAAGTGTTTTTTTTATGTTGTTTTGTACATTTCCTTTTCGATGCCATTTCCCTAGGATTCTAGGTTTTTCGAAAACCAAGCGGCAAGGGGAGGAAACAAAAGTTTAATGCACGGACAGTTCCCATTAGGAACTCAATTACGTTTCAGGCGCCAACACATATCGACCTTCCAGTCCAACGAAAAGAGCGATGTGTTTATCACACGCTTTTTCTCTGCTTTCCAATGCTTTTTGCTGTTTTTATTACTCAGTGTATGTGAAGCTCATCTTGTCCATCCTATTTCCGATGAAAAAAAATGAAATAAACCAAATAAAACGCACTTATTTGTAGCAGTGTGTCAAGTTTGCCACTTAGACATTAGATCGAAAACCGATCCCGGTGTCGAAACGGACAGTTCATAAATAAAGTTTTTCCTTTGCTGATTGCGCTTTTCCCAGCGCCAGAAATCAAAAGCGTAACTGATCAAATAAATTCCACAGGAAAGAGGGAGATTTGGTGTACGGAAACTCACCTCTGGAGAGTGAAAGAAGGAGAGAAAATATTCATGAAAAGTGGACAAACAAAGTGGAGTAAACTGATCGTGGAATATTCGATGCCCCAATGGGAATACCAAACATGGGAGATCACTTTACGTTATTATTAAAATGATAAATATTTTATGCAAATAACCAGTCACATTTAGTGACCTATGTAAGGTCATGCTTGTAATTTTGTTTTTTTTTGGGCAACTATAATTATTTTTACTTTTTTCCGCTTCTTCTTCTTCTTCTTCCAGATGATATTCGATTCAAGCTTTTCGGTGCGATCGATTTCCCACCAGCATAGAATGAAATAATTAAAATATATTCAAATATGTACCGATTATATCCACAACACATCCATTGCTCAATTATCCACACGAGATATGTTCACCGTTTATCGGACCGGATGGGCTTCTTTAACCTTCTGCCACCAAAAATCGGGTAAAATATAAAATCACCCAAACACAAACAAGAAACAATGTTTCGGTTGCCAAGTTTCACACAACGGTCTCCGTACCAGTTCGCCGAAAGCTTCATACTGCGCGAACCAAACATATCGTTCCCAGATTCCGTGTTTTTTTTTCGACTTGCTCGATCCCCTTCCCATTTCACCTTTTCTCCCCCCATTTTGGTGTTTTTTTTGTATTGCTCCTTTGGGGTGACGGAAGTGGAAGGAAATTAAATTTCTCCCGCATGACTTGGTACCAGCACCTTCCCATTCATCCCCGTTTGCCCTTGACATGCGCTGGTATGTTACCTCCAAACATAGTGTAGTCTCACTACAACCCACATCCCACACCGCCAGGCACAATTTAATGCAATCCATTATACTCCTGTGTCGTGCGGAGGGAAAGAACCACCCCAGTGCCACCGTCGAGAGCACATGTGAACGGGAAAATTGTATATTTATTTCCACCTTACCATTACTCTTTACGTAGCAATGCAAGAGTAAACGTGAATTTTTCTTGGGTCGCTCGGTTGTTTTCTTTGCCCTGTGCCGCTTGCTCGGTGAGCTTTCTAAAGCTGGTGTGGCAAAACATTGCTTCATGGGAATAAAACAACCTTAAACAAACTCCATTCTAACACACTCGCACACATAGGCTTACAAATACACTAAAGTGAGTTCGTTCAGTGTGTCAGCTATTTTTTTCGGTGGAGGCCCATTTTTTCCGACTTTCACCATGCAACTGCTCGGCACTACGGACACCAAGATCCTTGGGCCCTTTCATCTTGCTCCTTACCCTGTGCCGTTCCCTCCCTCTTTTTACGTCATCAATCTTGCCCGTTCCCCAAAACACGGGACGCAAAACGAACATATGTTATTGCACTGCTCATATTTCACAAAGTGTCCGATAATGATGCATTGCAGTAGTCCCAAGGCAATTTCTTTCACGTTCGGTTGTGTTGGAAGAAATGCACAAAGCACACGGGGAACAGTGTGCACGATAAAAGACGAGGTGCTGGGAGGTTATTTCTACGGAACGTGAAGTTTGCTGCAAACACACAAACGTCGTTGTGCCCTATGCGCCGATATGTTCGTACGATATTGCACAGTGGTGAAAGTTTGTGGATTGTGGTTTGAATCACAATTATGATTTTAAACGAATTTAAAACGAATTTCACTAAATGAAATGAATTTCCAATCATTTGCAGAATTATTTACCTTTCTTGGCGTATCTATCATCTATTCGAGTTATTAGCGGAATGGCTAAGCAAGGAAAGAGAATATGTTGAGGTATTTTAATGCAAATATTTATAGTCCAGGTTAAGATAGGGATCTTATGGAGCATTATGTCTGCTCTTAGCCCAAATTGTCAGTTTCACGTAGTCCCCGAGATACACGGTACCTGATAAAGGTGGAAGTTTTCTTTCAAAAAGTCACCTGACATGGAGATCACTTTAAGAGCCAAGAAGGAAGTTTACTCTAGAGTTTTTTAGTATAAGCGAGATTCCACTAGGAACGCCGTAATAATGTATCTCGGGAACTATCTGTACTTGTTATAATCGACTTAGCATCGACTGGGATGGTCTTTAGTTCCTTCAGTGATTTTTGTTTAATGGCATCAATTGTCTCATGCTGGGTTACCCGAAGTGGATGTTTTAGTTTATGAACGATGAACAGTCACAGGAATCTAAAGATGGTGAATACGGTAACTTAACAATAATAACTTCCGTTGCGAACTTCAATTGCTAGCCGAAGACTCCGATCTTTTGGTACGACCTCGACTAAAATGTTTGTAAAATGTGTGTTTAGTCGATACAAAAGAGATATTTACAGCTGTTCGATGTTTTTGAAGTAGAAAGAGAAGGATAGACGACACGTACATGACAGAATTTCAAAGACCTCAAAACGTTTTTTTGCACAAAGCCTTTTGTGCATTTCAAGTGTATGTTTTTAGCCAAAAGTAGACTCCTCAAAACACTTCTTTAGCATTTCGAACGAAATTTATTTCCATTCCTAAAATCCCCCGCCATTTTTTGCGTAGTATTCAGGCAGTTGTCAAATTCATATTAAATGCGAGATGGCACTCATGTGGGCCACAAATGATGAAAAAAGCTTCTTTTATAGATAACTTATTTTCCTGTCAAAAGAACTACACAAAAAACCGTTACAACAAATACCAAATCGCTTCTTATAAAAGTGTTAGTTCGTTAAGAAAATTAAAAAAAATGTTTAAAATTAATTTAAATTAAAATTGAATGGCTTAAGATTTGAAAGGATCAAGATATAATGCTTCGACCGTATTCGAGGAAAATCAACAGAGAATGAATTTTAGATCATTTATACTAATTGTAGAACTGAGCTAAAAGGAAGGCTTAAAACGGAAAAATTTCGATGAAACACACCTGAGAGGAAAAGGAAATCCCAAACCCAATTACAGGTTTGACTTTACTATACAATTCCAGCTTTTCAAAACAGCTTATCAACATTTACTCTCTAGCGACTACAAGGCAGACATTTCGTGAAAAAAATCATTGTCTTTTATATTAAATAATCTAAATTATTGAACTTCAGCTAAATGAATCCAGTGTGTCTGCCCTCCATAAGTTAAAGGAGCTTTTCAACGTTGCATTTTGCATACATTTAGGCGTACAAGATATTTTCCTTTTCGGAGTAAACATATAGCATTGAACCACTGCAAAAAAATGTGGAAAATAATGTTTTGCAATAAAAAATATTATCAAATAATTATATGAATGACCAATATTTGTTTTCCAATTCCAAAATGAATATTTTGCCCAGTATTTCTCTCACTGTTTCTATGCTACATCCATATGGCGTTGGTTCGTAGCCTGAATATGGAATTTATAAATTTGCCTTTTTCCCAATTCTTTACCTTTCCTCTTTCCCCAGATTGCAAGGGAAGAAGAAACATTCGGTATAAATTCCTATTTTCCTAATCGACCAAAGCATTGGAAAGGTTATTTTCACTCGCACGTCTTTTTCTGTGTCAGCACTTGTGCCTTCACTCGCAATTGCAGAACCTCCGTTGGAGGCAGCGTTATGGTAATGTAGCAAAACATTTGACTTGTTTTTTACTTAAGTTGCATTCCATCCGCGGTTGACCGAATGCGGCCCTTGCACTGACGTCCCGGGGGAGAGAAAGATCGATGCCATATGCAAAAATCTTCTGATACAGTGCGTTACATAACTATAAGACATTTATTTCATGAGAATAACTGGAAAAGTTGATGAAATCGATAAATGTGATGTTTTTCGACTAAATTGTGGTTTTTGTCATACTATATATATTTTTTTTCATCAGCTCTAAAATTGCTCCTTGTAACATAACTATAAGACACCCTAGTATTTTCATTTACGTACAACCATTTTGAAATTCGCCTAAAAATGCGAGTAGTTTTAAAGCATTTTTAAACATTAAAGTACATGTTTGAACATTATTTTTTCAAATAATAACTACTGATCTAACAACAAAAGCTAGTTTAAATTGTAATGATATAATATATAATATTTTAGAACATCACGTTTATCTTTCTTTTCAACACTTTCAAGAAAATAAATGTCTTATAGTTATGTTACACATTGAACTAGACCGAAAATATTTCCCTACCGACTAGCCCGGCATGGGCTAAAAAAGGTTTTCTAGCAAAAAAAAGTAATAGTACAACTTACCTTTCAGCACGTGCACGTAAATACTCGATTGGCGCGCGTTGGCCGGAGCGCAGGTGTAGTTGCCACCGTGCCGGGCCGTCGCATTCCGCACCGACAGGATGCTGGAGGCGAGCTTATTGTTCGACACGGACACGCCATCCTCCTGATCGTAGTTCACCATCCGATCTTCGTGATACCTGTGCAACGATGAGAAGCAAGCAATGAAGAATGGCTCCATCAGAGGGCAAAATAGAATTGTGACAAGACTGCGGACGAAAAAAATAACGAACCTCCCCAAACAACAAGCAAACAAAACGTCACGCCCTTGGTATCCAACTTCTGACGTCGTTGTCGTCGTCGTCGCCGCCATCGTGCTGGGGCGTGGACTTGTCGGCGTTGTCAACGCTCGAGGTATTTGTTTATTTTTTCACCTATATTTTGCAACTTTTTTTTTGTAGGTTCGTTTAGCTTCGCTCAGCATAATAAATGAAGTGGAAGAGATTGAAATTTGATACGCGCTCATAAATCGTCCCAGCACATGCTGGTGCTGACAAAACACCGTGCGCACATATCGCACACAGGTATGTACCGTCTTGCTCTTGGCCCATATAGAGGCAACGGTCGATTTAAGGGCGAGTCAAGCCGAGATTGCCTAAGCGTAGTAAACTTCCTTGCTTCCTTGCTTCGTTTTTTTGTGTCCTCCACCCATTTCGGGGTGATACACTTTTTTAAAGCTTTAAAAGGGGCGTTTAAGTGGTGAAAATTACTCCATCAGGGCTGAACCTTTAATCCGCAACGCAAAAGGGAACGATAAAATGTGTTAAATTCCGGTTCATAAAACCGGTGCCTTTTGGACAGCAGGTGAAAGCAATTGGGATTTTTTTTGTTTTTAACATGGTAGTGACACTATTGTAGCAAGAAAGGTTTTTTTACGCTAATAAATCTGTGGGAAAATGGGATCTTTATAGGTGCTATTGAATAAACTTCTTTCAGAAGTACATGACATTATTTCAAGCTGTTTGTTTTCTGTTTGTTAAATGTTTTCATTACAATAAATTTGTGTCATGAACGTATAATCAGACTAGTAGTTTAGTAGTTTTTGTTCAGATTTCCTTGTCGTTTTCAATTTTTTTTAGCTAATAATAGAGCTTCTGTTGCTTACATGTGTACATCACAGATAAAGAACGCGGATGGTACCAAAGTAACAAACTATTTCAAGATGTAAGTCACCATTCACCAGAGAAACTTTCTCACTAGTATGAAAACCCTCGGACTGTACGTAAAGGATTACTCCAGTAATTTGATGAAAAAGCCCATTCTATTTGACGCTATTTGAGTCATTGAATATTACTTAAATAGTGTCTAAGGCAGGTGAAGACCAATAACAATTAAATTATAAAAAAAGAAAAAAGTTTCACTGTTACTATCCACATTGATGCATATCTTTAGATTAGAAAAGAACTGTAAAGCCGTATGATATTGATGAATAAATCACCATTTTTCAATATCCTACCAGGAGTTTAAAAATGGTTAAGATATTGTTAAGTATTGGAAATCCACTGAATGGTTTAGGCAATTATTATTAGTTTTCTCTTTCTATCTGTGAGGTTCTTTACTTTTCCTTATTTTGTTTATCCTTCTCTTTTTCTACTGTTTTTATCTTACGTTTCAATGTCTATAGGTATTCAAGACCGGTGACATTTTCTGTTACACAACATTCTTTTCAGTTAAATGATAAAGTATTTAGTATAAATAATGATAGCATAACTAAAAAAATATTTCCCACAAAAAAAGCTTCGTAACCTTATGTGCAATATGTTTCAAAAAAGCTACTTTCATTTATCTCGAATGAAAATTTATTGATCTACCAAGAATGTGGTCCGCGCCACCAACCCAAACTTCTCGACTGGATTCAAATTCTTCCACCCAGCAGCTCGAATCAAAATCCGTTGGCACGTGATTGCAGGATTGCTGTTTGCATTCCATGTCGCTTGCAATAACTCTGACCAACGTGATTCTCCTGCCCAATAGCAAAGCAAACATCGCACAGAAAATGGTTTTGCCTCCGAGAGGAACAGACAACCAAAATACAACCACAACAAAGTTTAGGCCCCTTTGGAACAACTCCGCCGAGCGAGGAAAATTCCGAAGAAGGCTCTCAATTTTATGATTACGACGCATTCCTTCACGCCAATGCGTCCCGGAGTGAAAGGTGCTTCTGTCCCCTACCCCCGGGGGGCAGGGGAGATGAAAAGAAAACAACCCGGCTTCCAACGATACCGGGCACACCTTCGCCACCGTTCCAGTACGGTGATCATCTCGGGAATCATAGACCCGGACGAAAATTGGAACCGTTTCATCTTTTCTCTGCCCACATCAAAAAGGGGGTGGACACAACCATTGGGACTCGATTTCACCATAAATCGTACCACGACACGATCCCAATTCCCCATCTACTTTCTTTGTGTGGATCGAAGTTCGCGGTTCAGAATCTTTGAAATGGTTGTTGGGTTTTTTTTTTCGCTTCTTCTTCCGGCACCGACAACGACGACGGCGGAGGGTTTTGCTGCCACTTGACGGATATTTATTTATTTCATTTCATCGCCCTCATCGCCAGGACGAGCTGGTTGATCGTTTCAATGCATTCTGGGTTGGTACTGTTGTAAGTTTATTTTTCTCTTCTTCACATTCATCCTGCACTTTTGCACCGATATTTTTGCTTGTCGTCATAAATCTTTCATAACCGATCAACCAAAAAGTCCGGGAGAGTGGCGCATACAAAGTAGCACAAATAAAACGAAACACGCACACAGCATACTTACCAAAAGACGTAAAGCGGACTTTCGGTGGCACGTTTCAGTTTGCATTCCAGCCGGAGTGTCGATCCTTCGTTTATATGCAACTCGGGTGATTCAATAATTTCTGCGACCGCCTCTGTAGGGGTTAATGGGGGGGTTGGAAAAAAAAGGAAAATACAGAAAGAATATGAAAAAGACATTTGAATGTTACGACGAATGAAATTCTTTTTTTTTGTCCCGCATAATGTGTCGTGTATCAAAAATATTAAAATGACAGTTAGAAATCGGTCATCTTTCGTGTTGGAGTCGATTATCAAAACGATAGTTATGAAACATCAATTTGAAACGTAATAAAATCTAACGATAAGAACTAGCTAGACTTTCGTTTTCGTCTGTGTTCTGAGTTGAGAGAACTGAGAACTTGCAACAAAAAAAATATATTCAAAAAACGTTCAGTGTTTCCCAGGTGACTAATAATTCATAAGAAATTTCCATATAAATTATATTTTCTTTGCACACAGGTACGCAACCAAAATCGATTAAGAAATTTCAACCAGGTCCAAAAACACTAGCTAGTACTGGTGGCAAGTGGAAGAGACTAAAAAAGCAACGACTCCCAGCGACAAGTAGCTGCAAAACTTACCGACGATCCTAAGCTCGATGAATATCGACTGGGGTGGATGGGTGGAAATTTGGCACTCGTACAGTCCTTCGTCCTCCTTTCGGGCGTTCTTTATCCGCAGCGCCCAGTTGCCGAGATGGCGCGTATGCTCGACCAGGAACCGATCGTCGCTACTGTACGTCGAAAGGCCGACCGTCAGCAGCTGGTAGTCTTTCCGCCGGAACCAGGACACCTGCGGAAAGTGTAAAAGTAGAAGGGAAAAAATGCCGCATGGATGGAAACACGATCAAGTACGGGTACGGGGTGTATCGGTGTTTTGTACCGAGGTTTTGTTTCTTTTGCTCTACCATTACCGGCTGCATGCATGCCCGTAGCAACTAAAAAAGGGGAGGCAAAGAAATAAACTAATGAAAGCATTTTTGGCCCCGTTTGGTTCACGACGGAACACACCGAGAGTGAGTGAAAATTTAATTTGAAACAATATTCCCCACACAACTCTGGTACGGGTAAATGGGACCACCGTTTAACTGTTTTGGGGGTTGTGCAGCAGAAAGGGCTGTCTGTCTGTTTGTCGTTGAAACCGATGGCTCTTGACCGTACTTGTCGAATTTTACAAGCCTTGTCGACCATTTTACCCGTCCTGGTGCACTGAGGGTACGATCGGGTCATGTTGCCGACGTTTTGCTGCAGCAAGACGGTAGAACCCTGGTGTCTATTGCTGCCAGTGCTGCGGAGAATATTCTACCCGGAACGGCATGATCCCGGCAGTGCGCCGGTCGCAGTGTCGGATAAAATTTCAATTAGCAATAAATTCCTAAATTTTCACTTGTTGTAATTGCTTGGCAGATGGTTTTCGGTGCTTCTAGCAGCGTTGAGGCATAAGTGCCGCAATGGAAGCGCGCATTTCTATCGATAGGCAAAGGAGCGGTAAAAGGATGAAGAGGGTAGTTGGTAGGGAGATGGAGGATGGAGGTGCCTATTTAGTGGCGGAAGGTGAAAAACTTTGAACGGTAAAATTCATCTGGTATCGATTTAACCTTGCCGCATTACGGGGGCAACGGGCAATGGAAAGCGTAGACATGCTGTAGCAATTTCAATTTACAACGAGCTTCGTACAAGCAAACTTTTCCTTAGCGTCAGCAATTTTTCTTTTTGGCCTCCCTCTTTTTTTCGCCATACTTTATTTTGTTTGGTTCAAGAAAGCGGCAAAGAAAGTTAAAAAATAGGCTGAAGCTTAACTTTTCTAGAATATAGTATGTTTTTTTTTGTTCTCCTCTCGTTTTATATGGACAGTAGCAATATTTTCCTGCATACTTTGCGTCTGTTTTGTCAAGTGGATTAAGCTCAAAATTGGTAGGGAGAAAGAGAAGACTATTCAAAAATGTTGTTCTTTTCGATAATGCTTTGAACACATGTTTAGATATAGATAGATGCTTTTAGCCGTGAGTAAATTCAACATCACCGGCTCCTCATTGGGTTTTTTATATGTAAAAAGATGTTCCTTATTAAAATATTTTTTATCAGTTTGATTTGTAATTCAAATTTTATTTCACATATATTACGTGATGAAGACAAGAAATGTAATATTTATTCTAATGTTATACTTTATAAATTATCTCTTGTGAGATACTTTAATAATCAGATTTAACTATAGCAATGCAGTTGTATCGGAAGCACAAGGTTTATTCAATTTTGTCGTGCATCTTTTTACTGAAGTTTCAAAATAAATAAACCGAAAAAATAGCATTGATTGAAATGCAGGACAGCGGAAATATCTTCGCTGACCTTTAAAATAGTATCAGTGAAAAATGAAACACCGCATGTCTTCGATGTCACACAAAAACCCGAGTGTCCATTCAATTTTCCTCGGTGGGGGGGAAGGCCAAAAGCTATTTAGCTCTACTACCGGAAGGAGGTTGTTTTCAACTTCCTACTTTTCTCTCTCCCCCTCTCTCACTCGCCTATCGGGTCTATTCTATTTAAACTTTTTTCTCCCCTGGACAGGGAACTGTGCTGAATGGGAAAAATCAATCTGTTCGATGGCTATCATTTCGGTCCGAATGGTTCACCCACTAGAACGAAGAACTGAAGGTAAGTCGTGGCAACAAAATAATGTTCGAAGAACCGTACGGAGTACTAACTGCTGCTAAACAGTGTTACGAGAGCTTTCCCGAAGTGAAACTCCAAATGGGAAGCGGAACACAGCAAGAAGTATCACAAATAGCATCGTCATTTCAGAACCTGATGCAACACAATAGCTGTTTGACTTTCTTTTCGTTTCTTTTAACTTCCTCTTAGCCGCTTGAAGCGATTATAGCTTCTTTAGGGCTAGCTGAAAGTAGATGCTTCGTTGCAGATGAGAGTTTGCCCCAGGTGGGGATTGATTGTAATCGTTGACATGTGCCAGTCATTCTATTCCTTTACTGCACAATTACTTTTCATCTCAAATGAAGGAAATAAATCGTTTGGAGAGGTGTTACCGATATGCCTTTTTTGTTTACTTTAAAATGGATATATTTATGGCATGAAATGTAACAATTTGTTAATTACTCTACAACTTTCTAAGGAGGAAACGACTTCAGTTGACAACGAATAGGTTTTTAATTTGATGACAAAAAACATGGATAAAGTTTACAAACTCACTTACAAACTGACCAATTAATCATTTTGTAGTATCACAATGGGTGTTAATGAAGTTGAAAAATGCTTTCATTGTTATAAAACTAGTAAACAAATAGAAAAAATAAAATAAAATGAAACCTTAATGTAACTTAAGCGCAATAGAAACGTAAGTTAATTACAAAATTATGAAACAGAAGCAAACCAAAGCGTTCGACTAACAAAATACTTACTTACAGTGGCTGGTGTTGTCATGGTGACGCTGCAGGGCAGCACCGCTAGGCCCCCTCGTTGACTAATTACTCTAGTGTTATTCTTAGTAATAAATTGACTTTGTAATGGACCTAATGAGTTTCTGTGCGCTGCCTTCGCCTCGTTGGAATCTGTCGGAAAACGGAATGGAATAAAAAAACACACAGATAAGAAAAACCACATCCTTCTAACCACACAATGTTATTGCAGGAGGAAGAGAAAACAACACATTAAAGAAGGTACACGTAAGAATCGCATCCTCAAGCGATATGAGGTGACATTAGCATCCATCGGTTAGTACCGCCACACGCCCCTTATTCCGTGCTGGCGAAGATTAATGAGTCTTGGCGACAGATCGTTTTCTGAATTGGATTAAAGCTCGGGCTGATTATTATCATCCAGGGCAATAAAACACCTCCCTTGCACCCAAAGCATGCCCCCCAGTAGAGCCACCATTTCAGCTGCTTGAAGATTGGGAAAGAAAATGCAAATATCATGTCGTAATGAAGTTTAAATTTGCCTCTTTGCCTAATCTCACATCCCAGCACGGGATACCGGTCGGTTTCCCCCAAAAGAGGAAGATGTCGGATAAATAACTTTCCCTACACCTTTCCCATTTCCACGCTGACGCTTAACAACACGCTTGTTGTTGTTTTTTTTTTACTTTCCACTAGAATGTTTTGCTGTCGTTGCTTGAGAAGCCATGTTTTTGCCTTAGAATGACTTTTGGATTGGCACATTTCCGATGGCAGTGCTCGTCATGGTTGTCAAGGCTTGCGCGATGCATAAGCATAATTACCGAGGTACGATAAGTGCACGGACATGGTTTTTCGTTTTTCCAACCCGTGGAAGGAGAATTTTTCCTTTTTTGGTTTTTACTTTGAAGGCGAAAAGTTTTCACTTGAAGCGAGAGTTGCAAATTTTAATTAATGTTTTTGGATGTTTTTTGTTTCAGAAATACGCTTTAAATATTTGATGTGAAGTGTATTTCATATTTCACTTAAGTGTTTTTTTTGTAATTGTGAATTCAAATTTAATTAAAAATATTAAATATCAAAACACATTTCTTTGGATAGTACCATGAAACATTAAACATTAGAGATATCAGATTTATATGACCATCATCTATTGATGAAGTAAAGCCAATTTAATTCCAAAGTGAGCTTTACCATACGAGAGAATAAGTGCTAGATGACTGAATAACACAAAAGAAAAATTTAAAAGAAATTATAAAATGTTGTTTTGAGCCAATTTCTTCTTAACATTACATTGATTTTGAATTTGGCGAGTCAGGCCATTTTTTTTAAAGGAAAAACAAATATAACTCACTGAATTGCTAAAATTGATTATTGGGCACATTTTTCCAAACCAAACAATTAGCTCTTGAAACTACAAATTAAGCACAGTACAACGATAAGCAGCGTAAGCATTTTGCCCCCAAAAACAATACAATTCTACCCCACGCTAAAAAATGTTCTCTCCAGTGGTGAATGGAAAAGTAAGAAAAGAAAAACAATGCGATATGCTCATGCGAATCAATGGCAGGTCCTCATCACCGCAACGTTAAGGGCCCCTAACAGCACCATCGCACGATGCTGCTCGTCGTGTGATTGCATTAACATTTATTACAGCTTTGCCGGGTGCCTTGCAAAATTTCCGTCCCATTAAGAACGCATCAATGCCAACACAGGGCCGCCTCCTCCTCCTCGGAAGAAGGCGTGTGGCGGCCCGGAAGTAAACTGACTAATGACAGACCACCGAATGGTAATGTTGTTACTTTCATCGGGGCTGCTTCCGAGGGTCGGTAATCAAACCTCACAAGACACAGCTAATTACATAGCTTATTATTGCTTGCATTCCAGCCCTAACTACTACCGGGGGTGTGTGATAACAGGAAGACAGTTTCTTCACACTGTTTCTGTACCACGAAAGCTTCCGCAAACGGGAGCTCCTGTTCGTCATGCTGGAATGATTGCCATAATTAGGCCGGTGGAGTGGCCGTAATTTCGTATTTTGTGTTTATTTAATTCAATTCCCGTACGGTGCTTTTGATGAACAGTACAACCACACAGTGGATAGGAAGCAGAGCACGAATTGACACGGACGAGCAGGGAAAAGAATCTTTTTGTAGCTGGTACAAACAGTATGTAATCACCGTACCGTACCGAGCTTTCTTCAAGCGTATGTCATTGATGTGCATGCTGATTGAGTGCTGTCAGACGCATACAGAGCGAATACCGTTGAATTGATTTCCATTTCCAAACACTAAGATGTTTGCCGGTGGCATAAGGAAGCTTGTAACGAGCGGATGAAATAAGCCAATCAATCTGTCGAAATCGCTTCCCATCGGTGTACGTGCAAGCGATGATGAAATACTCGAATGGAGTGCCTTAATTGCATAGTTTTGCTTCAGCAAATGGAGAGATGATGCCGGTGGAGATGGTTCAGCTACATGCACCGTCTGAAGGTAAATGGAAATGCACAGCCATCCTATCCGTAGCAGAAGATTTGCTTCTTTAAACGGGAGAACTTTGCGAAAAGAGCCGAGCAATCACTTGTTTCAACAACGCTGGCATAGAGTGGTATTCTAGTGGAAAATGAGCAAATGCATGGTAGCAAATATTACCGCATTGAAGAGAGGTTCATTGAGGCTATTATACACTTGCGATCTTGCGTTTCTGGGTCTTGCTTTATGTAATGTGCTTTTAAGTGTTAAGTGAGCTCCCTGCTTTAAGTGGAGCAGTGTTTGAAATTCGATTTATGTGTAATTGATAGATATTTGATTTGCTCATTATACATGTATATCGGCAATAGAGACATTAAGGATATAAAAAGATTGCTGAACTACGTACCATCTGGAAAATATTTTTTAGACCTTCTACTAGAGCAGTGATGTAAAACTCATTTTGGCTGGGTTCGGGTTTGCAAATAAAAATTATCTTGGGGGCCTAGATTGAAAAAGTCGGTAGAGAGGAAGAAGTTGGAAGGAAACAAAATTCAACAGTTGTGTGGACTTCAAGAGGCATTCAAGTGTCTGTTACTGAAGTATAAAACAGTACACAAACAACATATAAAAATGATTCCTCAATTTTTCAGGCTAAAAATCACCCAAGCGAGATAATATTCCATGTTCTCGTTCTTCCTTCGCGGGCCTGATTCAAAGACCTCGCGAGTCGGATCCTTTTTATTTATTTATCACTCAGTTTACGCTTTAATGAAAAAGTTGCACAAATAAATCGTCGTACAGAAGACACTTCTACTTTGATTGATTTATTCGTTAGAGCTTGATTGTTTCAGCAGTGTTCAACATTGTTCGTGTTGAAATGATGGCTATGCCTACTTGATAACTCCCGTAGGAAAAACAGAAAAGAACTCATAATATTGACCAAAGGCCAAATAGCGAAATGAAAAGAAGCGCTAAACCTATTCTCATACCTAACGAACGTTCAACGAAAATTTCATACAAATCGGTGCAGCCGTTTAAGAGGAGTTTGCACACTAACACCGCGACAAAAGAATATTACAAATATAGATTAAAAAATTAGAAAAATTAGAAAATTTCATAAGGCTCATTTTTGCGCCAAGTTTTAGCTATAACTCGGTCGGTATCCAACGGATCGCCAATCCTTAACCTGTGGTCGATAGATGGCACCAATGGCTACATTTTCTTCTCGGACGGCCATGTCCTCAGATGTCTATGCCAGAAGTTATTCGAGGAACCAAGTTCCTTACCCTGTTTGAGAAAATGTAAAATTTTCCTCATTTTTGCACCAAGTTTTACCTATAACTCGGTCGGTTTCCAACGGATCGCCAATCTTTAACCTGTGGTCGATAGATGGCACCAATGGCTACAATTTCTTCTTGGACGGCCATGCCCTCAGATGTCTATGCCAGAAGTTATTCGAGGAACCAAGTTCCTTACCCTGTTTGAGAAAATGTAAAATGTTCCTCATTTTTCTGCAATTCACCAAAATCTTTAAATGTGATATATTTTAATGCGAATTTGTTGCAATAAGTTTCTTTTCACTCAAATATTGCTTTAAATTAAAAAAAGAATAAAAAATCAGAAAAAAATTCAAAAGAAATTTCTACTCGAAAATTTCATAAGGCTTACCCCTTACGTTTTTTTTGAGAAATTTTGCAAAAAAAATGAAATTGATTTATTTTATTTAAAAAGGTTTCTTTTCACTCAAATAATGTTTTAAACAAAAAAAAAAGAATAAAAAATTGTAAAAAATTAAAAAATTAGAAAAATTAGAAAATTTCATAAGGCTCATTTTTGCGCCTAGTTTTAGCTATAACTCGGTCGGTATCCAACGCATTGCCAATCCTTAACCTGTGGTCGATAGATGGCACCAATGGCTACATTTTCTTCTTGGACGGCCATGCCCTCAGATGTCTGTGCCAGAAGCTATGCGAGGAACCAAGTTCCTTACCCTGTTTGAGAAAATGTAAAATGTTCCTCATTTTTCTGCAATTCAGCAAAATTTTTAAATGTAATATATTTTATTGCGAATTTGTTCCAATAAGTTTCTTTTCACTCAAATATTGCTTTAAATTAAAAAAAGAATAAAAAATCAGAAAAAAATTTCAAAAGAAATTTCCACTCGAAAATTTCATAAGGGGTACCCCTTGCCATTTTTTTGAGAAATTTAGCAAAATTTAAAAATTTGTTTTATTTTAATGCGAAATTGTTGCAATTAGTTCCTTTTCACTCAAACAATGCTTTAAATGAAAAAAAGGTAAAAAATAATGAAAAAAATTGAAAAAATCTATAAATTTGTCAATCCACTAAGGCTCATTTTCGCACCAAGTTTTGTCTATAACTCGGTCGGTATCTAACGGATCGCCAATCTTTAACCTGTGGTCGATAGATGGCACCAATGGCTACAATTTCTTCATGGACGGCCATGCCCTCAGATGTCTGTGCCAGAAGTTATGCGAGGAACCAAGTTCCTTACCCTGTTTGAGAAAATGTAAAATTTTCCTCATTTTTGCACCAAGTTTTGCCTATAACTCGGTCGGTATCCAACGGATCTCCAATCTTTGCCTGTGGTCGATAGATGGCACCAATGGCTACATTTTCTTCGTGGACGGCCATGCCCTCAGATGTTTGTGCCAGAAGCTATGCGAGGAACCAAGTTCCTTACCCTGTTTGAGAAAATGTAAAATGTTCCTCATTTTTCTGCAATTCAGCAAAATTTTTAAATGTGATATATTTTATTGCGAATTTGTTGCAATAAGTTTCTTTTCACTCAAATATTGCTTTAAATTAAAAAAAGAATAAAAAATCAGAAAAAAATTTCAAAAAAATTTTCCACTCGAAAATTTCATAAGGGGTACCCCTTGCCATTTTTTTGAGAAGTTTAGCAAAATTTAAAAATTTGTTTTATTTTAATGCGAAATTGTTGCAATACGTTCCTTTTCACTCAAACAATGCTTTAAATGAAAAAAAGGTAAAAAATAATGAAAAAAATTGAAAAAATCTATTAATTTGTCAATCCACTAAGGCTCATTTTCGCACCAAGTTTTGCCTATAACTCGGTCGGTATCCAACGGATCGCCAATCTTTGCCTGTGGTCGATAGATGGCATCAATGGCTACATTTTCTTCTCGGACGGCCATGCCCTCAGATGTCTGTGCCAGGAGTTATGCGAGGAACCAAGTTCCTTACCCTGTTTGAGAAAATGTAAAATGTTTCTCATTTTCGCTCCAAATTTTGCCTATAACTCGGTCGGTATCCAACGGATCGCCAATCTTTGCCTGTGGTCGATAGATGGCATCAATGGCTACATTTTCTTCTTGGACGGCCATGCCCTCAGATGTCTGTGCCAGAAGTTATTCGAGGAACCAAGTTCCTTACCCTGTTTGAGAAAATGTAAAATTTTCCTCATTTTTGCACCAAGTTTTGCCTATAACTCGGTCGGTATCCAACGGATCTCCAATCTTTGCCTGTGGTCGATAGATGGCATCAATGGCTACATTTTCTTCTTGGACGGCCATGCCCTCAGATGTCTGTGCCAGAAGCTATGCGAGGAACCAAGTTCCTTACCCTGTTTGAGAAAATGTAAAATGTTCCTCATTTTTCTGCAATTCAGCAAAATTTTTAAATGTGATATATTTTATTGCGAATTTGTTCCAATATGTTTCTTTTCACTCAAAAATTTGCTTTAAATTAAAAAAAGAATAAAAAATCAGAAAAAAATTTTAAAAAAATTTTCCACTCGAAAATTTCATAAGGGGTACCCCTTGCCATTTTTTTTGAGAAATTTAGCAAAATTTAAAAATTTGTTTTATTTTAATGCGAAATTGTTGCAATTAGTTCCTTTTCACTCAAACAATGCTTTAAATGAAAAAAAGGTAAAAAATAATGAAAAAAATTGAAAAAATCTATAAATTTGTCAATCCACTAAGGCTCATTTTCGCACCAAGTTTTGCCTATAACTCGGTCGGTATCCAACGGATCGCCAATCTTTAACCTGTGGTCGATAGATGGCACCAATGGCTACATTTTCTTCGTGGACGGCCATGACCCCAGATGTCTATGCCAGAAGTTATGCGAGGAACCAAGTTCCTTACCCTGTTTGAGAAAATGTAAAATGTTCCTCATTTTTGCACCAAATTTTGCCTATAACTCGGTCGGTATCCAACGGATCTCCAATCTTTGCCTGTGGTCGATAGATGGCATCAATGGCTACATTTTCTTCTTGGACGGCCATGCCCTCAGATGTCTGTGCCAGAAGCTATGCGAGAAACCAAGTTCCTTACCCTGTTTGAGAAAATGTAAAATGTTCCTCATTTTTCTGCAATTCAGCAAAATTTTTAAATGTGATATATTTTATTGCGAATTTGTTGCAATAAGTTTCTTTTCACTGAAATATTGCTTTAAATTAAAAAAAGAATAAAAAATCAGAAAAAAATTTCAAAAAAAATTTTCACTCGAAAATTTTATAAGGGGTACCCCTTGCCATTTTTTTGAGAAATTTAGCAAAATTTAAAAATTTGTTTTATTTTAATGCGAAATTGTTGCAATACGTTCCTTTTCACTCAAACAATGCTTTAAATGAAAAAAAGGTAAAAAATAATGAAAAAAATTGAAAAAATCTATAAATTTGTCAATCCACTAAGGCTCATTTTCGCCCCAAGTTTTGTCTATAACTCGGTCGGTATCCAACGGATTGCCAATCTTTAACCTGTGGTCGATAGATGGCACCAATGGCTACAATTTCTTCATGGACGGCCATGCCCTCAGATGTCTGTGCCAGAAGTTATGCGAGGAACCAAGTTCCTTACCCTGTTTGAGAAAATGTAAAATTTTCCTCATTTTTGCACCAAGTTTTGCCTATAACTCGGTCGGTATCCAACGGATCTCCAATCTTTGCCTGTGGTCGATAAATGGCATCAATGGCCACATTTTCTTCTTGGACGGCCATGCCCTCAGATGTTTGTGCCAGAAGCTATGCGAGGAACCAAGTTCCTTACCCTGTTTGAGAAAATGTAAAATGTTCCTCATTTTTCTGCAATTCAGCAAAATTTTTAAATGTGATATATTTTATTGCGAATTTGTTGCAATAAGTTTCTTTTCACTCAAATATTGCTTTAAATTAAAAAAAGAATAAAAAATCAGAAAAAAATTTCAAAAAAAATTTCCACTCGAAAATTTTATAAGGGGTACCCCTTGCCATTTTTTTGAGAAATTTAGCAAAATTTAAAAATTTGTTTTATTTTAATGCGAAATTGTTGCAATACGTTCCTTTTCACTCAAACAATGCTTTAAATGAAAAAAAGGTAAAAAATAATGAAAAAAATTGAAAAAATCTATAAATTTGTCAATCCACTAAGGCTCATTTTCGCACCAAGTTTTGCCTATAACTCGGTCGGTATCCAACGGATCGCCAATCTTCAACCTGTGGTCGATAGATGGCACCAATGGCTACATTTTCTTCGTGGACGGCCATGCCCTCAGATGTTTGTGCCAGAAGCTATGCAAGGAACCAAGTTCCTTACCCTGTTTGAGAAAATGTCAAATTTTCCTCATTTTCGCACCAAATTTTGCCTATAACTCGGTCGGTATCTAACGGATATCCAATCTTTGCCTGTGGTCGATAGATGGCATCAATGGCTACATTTTCTTCTTGGACGGCCATGCCCTCAGATGTCTGTGCCAGAAGCTATGCGAGAAACCAAGTTCCTTACCCTGTTTGAGAAAATGTAAAATGTTCCTCATTTTTCTGCAATTCAGCAAAATTTTTAAATGTGATATATTTTATTGCGAATTTGTTGCAATAAGTTTCTTTTCACTCAAATATTGCTTTAAATTAAAAAAAGAATAAAAAATCAGAAAAAAATTTCAAAAAAAATTTCCACTCGAAAATTTCATAAGGGGTACCCCTTGCCATTTTTTTTTGAGAAATTTAGCAAAATTTAAAAATTTGTTTTATTTTAATGCGAAATTGTTGCAATTTGTTCCTTTTCACTCAAACAATGCTTTAAATTAAAAAAGGTAAAAAATAATGAAAAAAATTGAAAAAATCTATAAATTTGTCAATCCACTAAGGCTCATTTTCGCACCAAGTTTTGCCTATAACTCGGTTGGTATCCAACGGATCGCCAATCTTTAACCTGTGGTCGATAGATGGCACCAATGGCTACATTTTCTTTTTGGACGGCCATGACCCCAGATGTCTATGCCAGAAGTTATGCGAGGAACCAAGTTCCTTACCCTGTTTGAGAAAATGTAAAATGTTCCTCATTTTTGCACCAAATTTTGCCTATAACTCGGTCGGTATCCAACGGATCTCCAATCTTTGCCTGTGGTCGATAGATGGCATCAATGGCTACATTTTCTTCTTGGACGGCCATGCCCTCAGATGTCTGTGCCAGAAGCTATGCGAGAAACCAAGTTCCTTACCCTGTTTGAGAAAATGTAAAATGTTCCTCATTTTTCTGCAATTCAGCAAAATTTTTAAATGTGATATATTTTATTGCAAATTTGTTGCAATAAGTTCCTTTTCACTCAAATATTGCTTTAAATTAAAAAAAGAATAAAAAATCAGAAAAAATTTCAAAAAAATTTTCCACTCGAAAATTTCATAAGGGGTACCCCTTGCCATTTTTTTGAGAAATTTAGCAAAATTTAAAAATTTGTTTTATTTTAATGCGAAATTGTTGCAATTAGTTCCTTTTCACTCAAACAATGCTTTATATTAAAAAAGGTAAAAAATAATGAAAAAAATTGAAAAAATCTATAAATTTGTCAATCCACTAAGGCTTATTTTCGCACCAAGTTTTGCCTATAACTCGGTCGGTATCTAACGGATCGCCAATCTTTAACCTGTGGTCGATAGATGGCACCAATGGCTACATTTTCTTCGTGGACGGCCATGCCCTCAGATGTTTGTGCCAGAAGCTATGCAAGGAACCAAGTTCCTTACCCTGTTTGAGAAAATGTAAAATTTTCCTCATTTTTGCACCAAATTTTGCCTATAACTCGGTCGGTATCCAACGGATCGCCAATCTTTGCCTGTGGTCGATAGATGGCATCAATGGCTACATTTTCTTCTTGGACGGCCATGCCCTCAGATGTCTGTGCCAGAAGTTATGCGAGGAACCAAGTTCCTTACCCTGTTTGAGAAAATGTAAAATTTTCCTCATTTTTGCACCAAGTTTTGCCTATAACTCGGTCGGTATCCAACGGATCTCCAATCTTTGCCTGTGGTCGATAGATGGCATCAATGGCTACATTTTCTTCTTGGACGGCCATGCCCTCAGATGTCTGTGCCAGAAGCTATGCGAGGAACCAAGTTCCTTACCCTGTTTGAGAAAATGTAAAATGTTCCTCATTTTTCTGCAATTCAGCAAAATTTTTAAATGTGATATATTTTATTGCGAATTTGTTCCAATAAGTTTCTTTTCACTCAAATATTGCTTTAAATTAAAAAAAGAATAAAAAATCAGAAAAAAATTTTAAAAAAATTTTCCACTCGAAAATTTCATAAGGGGTACCCCTTGCCATTTTTTTGAGAAATTTAGCAAAATTTAAAAATTTGTTTTATTTTAATTCGGAATTTGTTGCAATACGTTCCTTTTCACTCAAACAATGCTTTAAATGAAAAAAAGGTAAAAAATAATGAAAAAAATTGAAAAAATCTATAAATTTGTCAATCCACTAAGGCTCATTTTCGCACCAAGTTTTGTCTATAACTCGGTCGGTATCCAACGGATCGCCAATCTTTAACCTGTGGTCGATAGATGGCACCAATGGCTACAATTTCTTCTTGGACGGCCATGCCCTCAGATGTCTGTGCCAGAAGTTATTCGAGGAACCAAGTTCCTTACCCTGTTTGAGAAAATGTAAAATTTTCCTCATTTTTGCACCAAGTTTTGCGTATAACTCGGTCGGTATCCAACGGATCTCCAATCTTTGCCTGTGGTAGATAAATGGCATCAATGGCCACATTTTCTTCTTGGACGGCCATGCCCTCAGATGTCTGTGCCAGAAGCTATGCGAGGAACCAAGTTCCTTACCCTGTTTGAGAAAATGTAAAATGTTCCTCATTTTTCTGCAATTCAGCAAAATTTTTAAATGTGATATATTTTATTGCGAATTTGTTGCAATAAGTTTCTTTTCACTCAAATATTGCTTTAAATTAAAAATAGAATAAAAAATCAGAAAAAAATTTCAAAAAAATTTTCCACTCGAAAATTTTATAAGGGGTACCCCTTGCCATTTTTTTGAGAAATTTAGCAAAATTTAAAAATTTTTTTTTATTTTAATGCGAAATTGTTGCAATACGTTCCTTTTCACTCAAACAATGCTTTAAATAGGTGCTGGGCAACGAGCGCTGACAAAAAGGTGACAAATTTTTCAAGTGACAAAAACAGCTTGTCAACTGCGAAAAATAGTTTTTCTCGTGGCCGTGCACACATTTGTACACTTTGACAAAACATAGCAACCCATGATTTACAAAATCTACATCATCTTCAACGTACACGAAAATTCAACGCGATGTAAGCAGTTTTACAGTAATTTTGGCTTTAAATTAATTAATTAAGATGGTCTGTGTCCTTGCAGGGATGAAATACAGTTAATTCAACAAAAGAGAATACCGCAATGGTCAGCAATTCACGATATACTATCTTTAAAGCGCGCTTGTTTACGTTTTGAGCGAACGTCAAATTTTTGTCAACTTTTTGTCACCATTCTTGTCAACATTTTTCGTGGATTTTCTACAACATAAAATTTTGTCAAAAGCTCAACAAAGTGACAAAAGCTCCGTGTTGACAAATTTTTCACCTTTTTGTCAGCTCTCGTTGCCAGGCACCTAATGAAAAAAGGTAAAAAATAATGAAAAAAATTGAAAAAATCTATAAATTTGTCAATCCACTAAGGCTCATTTTCGCACCAAGTTTTGCCTATAACTCGGTCGGTATCCAACGGATCTTCAATATTTGCCTGTGGTCGATAGATGGCACCAATGGCTACATTTTCTTCTTGGACGGCCATGCCCTCAGATGTCTGTGCCAGAAGCTATGCGAGAAACCAAGTTCCTTACCCTGTTTGAGAAAATGTAAAATGTTCCTCATTTTTGCACCAAATTTTGCCTATAACTCGGTCGGTATCTAACGGATATCCAATCTTTGCCTGTGGTCGAAAGATGGCATCAATGGCTACATTTTCTTCTTGGACGGCCATGCCCTCAGATGTCTGTGCCAGAAGCTATGCGAGAAACCAAGTTCCTTACCCTGTTTGAGAAAATGTAAAATGTTCCTCATTTTTCTGCAATTCAGCAAAATTTTTAAATGTGATATATTTTATTGCGAATTTGTTCCAATAAGTTTCTTTTCACTCAAATATTGCTTTAAATTAAAAAAAAGAATAAAAAATCAGAAAAAAATTTTAAAAAAATTTTCCACTCGAAAATTTCATAAGGGGTACCCCTTGCCATTTTTTTTGAGAAATTTAGCAAAATTTAAAAATTTGTTTTATTTTAATGCGAAATTGTTGCAATACGTTCCTTTTCACTCAAACAATGCTTTAAATGAAAAAAAGGTAAAAAATAATGAAAAAAATTGAAAAAATCTATAAATTTTTCAATCCACTAAGGCTCATTTTCGCACCAAGTTTTACCTATAAATCGGTCGGTATCCAACGGATCGCCAATCTTTAACCTGTGGTCGATAGATGGCACCAATGGCTACATTTTCTTCTTGGACGGCCATGCCCTCAGATGTCTGTGCCAGAAGTTATGCGAGGAACCAAGTTCCTTACCTTTTTGAGAAAATGTAAAATTTTCCTCATTTTTGCACCAAGTTTTGCCTATAACTCGGTCGGTATCCAACGGATCTCCAATCTTTGCCTGTGGTCGATAGATGGCATCAATGGCTACATTTTCTTCTTGGACGGCCATGCCCTCAGATGTCTGTGCCAGAAGCTATGCGAGAAACCAAGTTCCTTACCCTGTTTGAGAAAATGTAAAATGTTCCTCATTTTTCTGCAATTCAGCAAAATTTTTAAATGTGATATATTTTATTGCGAATTTGTTGCAATAAGTTCCTTTTCACTCAAATATTGCTTTAAATTAAAAAAAGAATAAAAAATCAGAAAAAATTTCAAAAAAATTTTCCACTCGAAAATTTCATAAGGGGTACCCCTTGCCATTTTTTTGAGAAATTTAGCAAAATTTAAAAATTTGTTTTATTTTAATGCGAAATTGTTGCAATTAGTTCCTTTTCACTCAAACAATGCTTTATATTAAAAAAGGTAAAAAATAATGAAAAAAATTGAAAAAATCTATAAATTTGTCAATCCACTAAGGCTTATTTTCGCACCAAGTTTTGCCTATAACTCGGTCGGTATCTAACGGATCGCCAATCTTTAACCTGTGGTCGATAGATGGCACCAATGGCTACATTTTCTTCGTGGACGGCCATGCCCTCAGATGTTTGTGCCAGAAGCTATGCAAGGAACCAAGTTCCTTACCCTGTTTGAGAAAATGTAAAATTTTCCTCATTTTTGCACCAAATTTTGCCTATAACTCGGTCGGTATCCAACGGATCGCCAATCTTTGCCTGTGGTCGATAGATGGCATCAATGGCTACATTTTCTTCTTGGACGGCCATGCCCTCAGATGTCTGTGCCAGAAGTTATGCGAGGAACCAAGTTCCTTACCCTGTTTGAGAAAATGTAAAATTTTCCTCATTTTTGCACCAAGTTTTGCCTATAACTCGGTCGGTATCCAACGGATCTCCAATCTTTGCCTGTGGTCGATAGATGGCATCAATGGCTACATTTTCTTCTTGGACGGCCATGCCCTCAGATGTCTGTGCCAGAAGCTATGCGAGGAACCAAGTTCCTTACCCTGTTTGAGAAAATGTAAAATGTTCCTCATTTTTCTGCAATTCAGCAAAATTTTTAAATGTGATATATTTTATTGCGAATTTGTTCCAATAAGTTTCTTTTCACTCAAATATTGCTTTAAATTAAAAAAAGAATAAAAAATCAGAAAAAAATTTTAAAAAAATTTTCCACTCGAAAATTTCATAAGGGGTACCCCTTGCCATTTTTTTGAGAAATTTAGCAAAATTTAAAAATTTGTTTTATTTTAATTCGGAATTTGTTGCAATACGTTCCTTTTCACTCAAACAATGCTTTAAATGAAAAAAAGGTAAAAAATAATGAAAAAAATTGAAAAAATCTATAAATTTGTCAATCCACTAAGGCTCATTTTCGCACCAAGTTTTGTCTATAACTCGGTCGGTATCCAACGGATCGCCAATCTTTAACCTGTGGTCGATAGATGGCACCAATGGCTACATTTTCTTCTTGGACGGCCATGCCCTCAGATGTCTGTGCCAGAAGCTATGCGAGAAACCAAGTTCCTTACCCTGTTTGAGAAAATGTAAAATGTTCCTCATTTTTGCACCAAATTTTGCCTATAACTCGGTCGGTATCTAACGGATATCAAATCTTTGCCTGTGGTCGAAAGATGGCATCAATGGCTACATTTTCTTCTTGGACGGCCATGCCCTCAGATGTCTGTGCCAGAAGCTATGCGAGAAACCAAGTTCCTTACCCTGTTTGAGAAAATGTAAAATGTTCCTCATTTTTCTGCAATTCAGCAAAATTTTTAAATGTGATATATTTTATTGCGAATTTGTTCCAATAAGTTTCTTTTCACTCAAATATTGCTTTAAATTAAAAAAAAGAATAAAAAATCAGAAAAAAATTTTAAAAAAATTTTCCACTCGAAAATTTCATAAGGGGTACCCCTTGCCATTTTTTTTGAGAAATTTAGCAAAATTTAAAAATTTGTTTTATTTTAATGCGAAATTGTTGCAATACGTTCCTTTTCACTCAAACAATGCTTTAAATGAAAAAAAGGTAAAAAATAATGAAAAAAATTGAAAAAATCTATAAATTTTTCAATCCACTAAGGCTCATTTTCGCACCAAGTTTTGCCTATAAATCGGTCGGTATCCAACGGATCGCCAATCTTTAACCTGTGGTCGATAGATGGCACCAATGGCTACATTTTCTTCTTGGACGGCCATGCCCTCAGATGTCTGTGCCAGAAGTTATGCGAGGAACCAAGTTCCTTACCTTTTTGAGAAAATGTAAAATTTTCCTCATTTTTGCACCAAGTTTTGCCTATAACTCGGTCGGTATCCAACGGATCTCCAATCTTTGCCTGTGGTCGATAGATGGCATCAATGGCTACATTTTCTTCTTGGACGGCCATGCCCTCAGATGTCTGTGCCAGAAGCTATGCGAGAAACCAAGTTCCTTACCCTGTTTGAGAAAATGTAAAATGTTCCTCATTTTTCTGCAATTCAGCAAAATTTTTAAATGTGATATATTTTATTGCGAATTTGTTGCAATAAGTTCCTTTTCACTCAAATATTGCTTTAAATTAAAAAAAGAATAAAAAATCAGAAAAAAATTTTAAAAAAATTTTCCACTCGAAAATTTCATAAGGGGTACCCCTTGCCATTTTTTTGAGAAATTTAGCAAAATTTAAAAATTTGTTTTATTTTAATTCGGATTTTGTTGCAATACGTTCCTTTTCACTCAAACAATGCTTTAAATGAAAAAAAGGTAAAAAATAATGAAAAAAATTGAAAAAATCTATAAATTTGTCAATCCACTAAGGCTCATTTTCGCACCAAGTTTTGCCTATAACTCGGTCGGTATCCAACGGATCGCCAATCTTTAACCTGTGGTCGATAGATGGCACCAATGGCTACATTTTCTTCGTGGACGGCCATGCCCTCAGATGTTTGTGCCAGAAGCTATGCAAGGAACCAAGTTCCTTACCCTGTTTGAGAACATGTCAAATTTTCCTCATTTTTGCACAAAATTTGGCCTATAACTCGGTCGGTATCTAACGGATCTCCAATCTTCGCCTGTGGTCGATAGATGGCATCAATGGCTACATTTTCTTCTTGGACGGCCATGCCCTCAGATGTCTGTGCCAGAAGCTATGCGAGGAACCAAGTTCCTTACCCTGTTTGAGAAAATGTAAAATGTTCCTCATTTTTCTGCAATTCAGCAAAAGTTTTAAATGTGATATATTTTATTGCGAATTTGTTGCAATAAGTTTCTTTTCACTCAAATATTGCTTTAAATTAAAAAAAGAATAAAAAATCAGAAAAAAATTTCAAAAAAAATTTCCACTCGAAAATTTCATAAGGGGTACCCCTTGCCATTTTTTTGAGAAATTTAGCAAAATTTAAAAATTTGTTTTATTTTAATGCGAAATTGTTGCAATACGTTCCTTTTCACTCAAACAATGCTTTAAATGAAAAAAGGTAAAAAATAATGAAAAAAATTGAAAAAATCTATAAATTTGTCAATCCACTAAGGCTCATTTTCGCACCAAGTTTTGCCTATAACTCGGTCGGTATCCAACGGATCTTCAATCTTTGCCTGTGGTCGATAGATGGCATCAATGGCTACATTTTCTTCTTGGACGGCCATGGCCTCAGATGTCTGTGCCAGAAGCTATGCGAGAAACCAAGTTCCTTACCCTGTTTGAGAAAATGTAAAATGTTCCTCATTTTTCTGCAATTCAGTAAAATTTTTAAATGTGATATATTTTATTGCGAATTTGTTGCAATAAGTTCCTTTTCACTCAAATATTGCTTTAAATTAAAAAAAGAATTAAACATCAGAAAAAAATTTTAAAAAAATTTTCCACTCGAAAATTTCATAAGGGGTACCCCTTGCCATTTTTTTGAGAAATTTAGCAAAATTTAAAAATTTGTTTTATTTTAATTCGGAATTTGTTGCAATACGTTCCTTTTCACTCAAACAATGCTTTAAATGAAAAAAAGGTAAAAAATAATGAAAAAAATTGAAAAAATCTATAAATTTGTCAATCCACTAAGGCTCATTTTCGCACCAAGTTTTGCCTATAACTCGGTCGGTATCTAACGGATCGCCAATCTTTAACCTGTGGTCGATAGATGGCACCAATGGCTACATTTTCTTCGTGGACGGCCATGCCCTCAGATGTTTGTGCCAGAAGCTATGCAAGGAACCAAGTTCCTTACCCTGTTTGAGAAAATGTAAAATTTTCCTCATTTTTGCACCAAGTTTTGCCTATAACTCGGTCGGTATCTAACGGATCTCCAATCTTTGCCTGTGGTCGATAGATGGCATCAATGGCTACATTTTTTTCTTGGACGGCTATGCCCTCAGATGTCTGTGCCAGAAGTTATGCGAGGAACCAAGTTCCTTACCCTGTTTGAGAAAATGTAAAATGTTCCTCATTTTTCTGCAATTCAGCAAAATTTTTAAATGTGATAAAATTTATTGCGAAATTGTTGCAATACGTTCCTTTTCACTCAAACAATGCTTTAAATGAAAAAAGGTAAAAAATAATGAAAAAAATTGAAAAAATCTATAAATTTGTCAATCCACTAAGGCTCATTTTCGCACCAAGTTTTGCCTATAACTCGGTCGGTATCCAACGGATCGCCAATCTTTAACCTGTGGTCGATAGATGGCACCAATGGCTACATTTTCTTCGTGGACGGCCATGCCCTCAGATGTCTGTGCCAGAAGTTATGCGAGGAACCAAGTTCCTTACCCTGTTTGAGAAAATGTAAAATTTTCCTAATTTTTCTGCAATTCAGCAAAATTTTAAAATGTGATATATTTTAATGCGAATTTGTTGCAATAAGTTTCTTTTCACTCAAATAATGCTTTAAATTAAAAAAAGAATAAAACATCAGAAAAAAATTTCAAAAACATTTTTAACTCGATAATTTCATAAGGCTTACCCCTTACGTTTTTTTTGAGAAATTTAGCAAAAAAATGAAATTGATTTATTTTATTGCCAATTGGTTGAAAAAGGTTTCTTTTCACTCAAATAATGTTTTAAACAAAAAAACGAATAAAAAATTATAAAAAAATTAAAAAATTAGAAAAATAAGAAAATTTCATAAGGCTCATTTTTGCGCCTAGTTTTAGCTATAACTCGGTCGGTATCCAACGGATCACCAATCCTTAACCTGTGGTCGATAGATGGCATCAATGGCTACATTTTCTTCTTGGACGGCCATGCCCTCAGATGTCTATGCCAGAAGTTATTCGAGGAACCAAGTTCCTTACCTTGTTTGAGAAAATGTAAAATTTTCCTCATTTTTGCACCAAGTTTTGCCTATAACTCGGTCGGTATCCAACAGATCGCCAATCTTTAACCTGTGGTCGATAGATGGCACCAATGGCTACATTTTCTTCTTGGACGGCCATGCCCTTCAGTTGTCTATGTCAGAAGTTATGCGAGGAACCAAGTTCCTTACCCTGTTTGAGAAAATGTAAAATGTTCCTCATTTTTCTGTAATTCAGCAAAATTTTTAAATGTGATATATTTTAATGCGAATTTGTTGCAATAAGTTTCTTTTCACTCAAATAATGCTTTAAATTAAAAAAAGAATAAAACATCAGAATAAAAATTCAAAAAAATTTTCCACTCGAAAATTTCATAAGGCTTATCCCTTACGTTTTTTTGAGAAATTTTGCAAAAAAAATGAAATTGATTTATTTTAATGCCAATTGGTTGAAAAAAGTTTGTTTTCACTCAAATAATGCTTTAAATAAAAAACAGAATAAAAAATTATAAAAAAAAAACTAGTTTATTCGGCAAACCCAGCTTTCCCCTTGAACATGCGTTTTGTAGTTTTCTTTTTTTATTTTTTTAAAAGTTTTCTAACAAACAGTTTGAATGTTCAATTTTGATCCGTGTGATGATTAGAGAAAGTCGTTGATCAATTGATTTTTTTTTCAAATACCTATTACCATTCTTGATCAAAATGATATTCCTAATAAAAGCAATTTTTTCTTCTTCTGTTGTGGCACTTCTTCTCCTTTTCTGGCACTTCAGGAGGTATTTTTGGATTTCCTTGACGATTGGGATTTAATACCAGATTCTTCCGTACAAGGCACCAATTCTACATACAAATCACTACACAACATTTTGTAATTATTCACACACTTACATCGCTTGTATCTCGCTTTTTATTTACTTAACTCTCACTTTACATTTTATTGAATAAAATTGCACAAATAAATCGTCATGTGTACCTTCTTTGATTGGTTTATTCGTTAGAACTTTTTTGTTTCAGTAGTGTTCAACATTATTCGTGTTGAAAAGATGGCTATGCCTACTTGATAACTCCCGTAGGAAAAACAGAAAAGAACTCATAATATTAGCCAGAGGCCAAATAGCGAAATGAAAAGTAGCGGTAAACCTATTCTCATACCTAACGAACGTTCAACGAAAATTTCATACAAATCGGTTCAGCCATTTAAGAGGAGTTTGCACACTAACACCGCGACACGAGAATTTTATATATATAGATATAGATAAAAATAATATTCGCAACAATATTAACACAACAAACATATCGCATTCGAACGACACAATAAAGAACAAACATAATGGATTTTCTAATTATTCAGTCCATCAAACGTAAATCGAATTGACAATCGAAAACACATTCCCCGGGTATTACATCGATCATACACTGTACACTGTACCATCTGTTCAAACCCGTACAACCGGTCGGCCGGATACACTTATTACTTCCTACCAACACTCTCACGTCAATCTATTTGTCATCCGCTGCATGGGGTAACATTAACTTTTACCACCCCCGTAACGCCACCATATCATAACGATCGATGTGCCAGGGCACATTTTCACCCTTGCTGAGAACCTATTTGTCATCCCATAGACTCACACGGTTACCGTAATGTATGCAACAATGGTAATTGATTCATTGTTTTCCTGTCACCATAAATTATACCGCACGGGTGTCAACTCTAGACTCTAGCGGTGCGTCACTTTTGTGTGCACAGTCGTCGTGAGGCATTTCTCAAAGTCAGTCTGAAGGAATTTATTTCGTGTAAGGGTTTTGTGAAGCGTTCTACGTCCTTATTACCTACCCATGAACACACCTGGCAAAGAAACGAGCAAAGTTGTATGGTAAAAGGCTTAAGGGTAGCATATAAATTTGCCACTTACATACGAGACGATTGTTTCTCCACTGGTGTATGATTGATACGAAACATGGTTCCATTTTATTACACAATTCAAACGCACACCAGGTAAGTGTCCGCACGACTCTAACACCTTTTCCTGAGCAACTGCTACCGTAGTTGGTACTGTCTTCGTTGCAGTTCGTCGGCAGTACGGCAGCTTCCAAAGTGAAGGTAATAAATTATGCAGAGCTTGATGTCATCTGGGGGTGGTCGTCTAGAGCACTGCTTTTCGGTGCTCTTTCCATCGACCCAAGTGAATCTAAGAATGTCGGGAATGGAAATTCATGTTCCTTTCGCACCCTGGAAGATGCGTCACAGTGGATGGCTTAACTTTAACATCGGCTAGCAACCCTCCAAGCTACACTTAAGTGAGCAGCAACCACCACCATCAACACCACTAACTTATCTTTCCTCTGATGCCTTATCATTCCTTCCCTTGTCGCACTCTCTGATCCACTAACCGCTGGAAGAAAATTACGGATGTTGAAGGTTTTCTCTCTCTTACTCTCTCTTTTCATCACACGCAAACGAATGGTAGTGACCACACCTGCGTACCAACGGAACCGAAGGCTACGCCGTTGCTCTAAATTGTTGATTTGGGAGCCATTCTGGAGTGAAATTAAGAAATTCGCTTTTAATGAAGCACTCTCCGGAGGATGAAGTAGGAACCGGTTCCGCGTAACAAGACACGACCCAACCATTCCCTTTCCGGCCAACGCGTTGACGTCTTGACCGCGTTCGGTTGCAGTAAAGCGCACGATTTGAATGGTGTTTCCTGCCGGTATCGTATACTTTCTCCCTTAAAACAACACCAAAGAAAAAATGGAAACCAAACCGAGCACCGAGAAAATAAAACAAAGCAAAAAAGATAAGCATCTTTACTTCGTGTTTTTTTTAACGCACAGTTCCCAACTCTTTCCAACCCGCAAAAGCGGGGAAGACGAGCAAAAGAACTCACTAAGGTACAGGCAATGTTGGACCCCTACGTCCAGTACGCTGCCAAAAGTACGCTGCGACGTTTCGTGTCTGCATTATGCAGTGCATGGCGGCAACATCAAGCTGTGCAAAAAAGTTTTTAATTAATGGTAGAGTTGTAAGAAAAATCACAAATTTTAATTAGATGATAACGCAAACGAATGGCAAAGTGGATGGCCCATCCACCGTTTCACCCATTTAAATTGGGACAATTTTATTTTAGTTCAAAAGAAAATGGTGTCTTTCTTACTTTTTACGTTTTTTTTTTGTTCGTTTGATACTTTCGCGGGTTGACACTTGCTAACTGGCTGTTTCATTAGGCGCTGGAGTTTTGCTGATTGGAAGGCGAGTAGCTCAGTTTGAGAGCAAAAGTTAATAGAAATTTTTGAAAGTATAATTACATTACAGTGCGGTACCATTAATAAATAAAAAAATAATATGAAAAAAATAATACCCTTTATTACAACAAAGAATTATTGTTTTTATTTGAAAAAATGGCTAACTTGTTATTCAATTGATGAAAAAATATAAAGTAGCACTTATTGTTACACAGGCGCTCTATTTTTTTTTTTTTGCTCGGTTAGAACGGCCTGGCCGTATCAAGACTTATTTTACCACGCGGGATAGTCAGTCCATGCTACGGGGAGACGGTCCGGATGGGATTTGAACCCGGTCCCTGCCGTGTGGACGGGCGCCGTTTTTCACATGTACCACCGGGCCGCCCCAAGGCGCTCTATTATGTATAAAAAAATACATTGTAAAACAAGTTAAGAATGGTTTTTCAGAATGTTAATAAAACGGCTGTTTGAATGTTAATAATAAAATTCGTAAATTATGCTCTAAAATTTGCTCACTTAAAAGACATCGTTAAAAATAGTCAAATGTGGGCAGTATGTTTTATTGTGATTTGCTTCCATATAATATATTATGCTTCACATTTCCGTCCCATCGTTAACTGAATTTTCTAGTAGATAAATTCGAAACATTTAAATCTGTACGCACGCTACGGGATTGCATGACATATATTCTTTTTTCCACATTCTACCTTTCTTCCCATTTCTTCTCCCGAGGCTTTAAAACTCATTCATTTTTCTACTGCCAGCGTTGTCCGCTATTCATCATATTTGCCCCTTCCCAGGCCATATTCGACGATCGCCCAGCATATCTTTTAACGAAAGAAAAATATGGCGACCATTCGTGGATTCATGGTTTAGCTTTCGTTTTAAAAATCCTCACGAATAACGCTCTTCGTGTCATATACTTTTCATGCAGCTTTCTTTTTATTGCCACTTTGCTGTTTTGCACTTTCTCATCTCTTTCCGGGGGAAAGTATGATCCCCTGCCCGGCCCTTCCTTTAATAACGCCGAATATGCGTGCCTCGGTGAAGGTGGGTTCTGTTCTTTTTTTTCAAAACAAAGAAGGTCACAAAACCTCTGCTGTAAAGGATAATCCGTAACCAACGTGACCAACAAACAGCCGGACGTGAGAGTGGTGAATGAAGATTTATCATACTTCTCAAACGTGAAAGTCACTTTCACTTGTCCTGATGCACACAGCTCTCAGGCACACACGCAACCAGAAGAAGAAAAAAAAACATAAAGGATGAACTCATAAATCTTATCATCTTTGTGCGATGGCGAAAAAGAGATAGCTGCAAAGTGAAAGTGAACACAATGACATTTTTTTTTTCGCTTGTTCATCCTCACACCGAAATCTGTGAAAAACTTGAAGGAAAGATTATGTATGAACGGCTCAAGACGGCGTAAAGTAGGCAAGCGGGAAATCAGATGATCTAGCCTGATGAGTGAACGAAAGTTAATCATCTCGAATGATGATTGGGTCAAACGAGCGGGAAAATTGATCTCGCATTCATTCATACATCGTGGCTGACTGGGCGTCTCCATCATACATATATATTTTTTTGCTACTTTCTTCCATAATGGGACCTTTCGGGATTTTGTGCATGGAAGTAACCTCATCATCGTTCGTCATAATTGTGATCGAGGGAGCAAAGGCACCACCTTAGAGTTTGGACGGTGATCCATTTCCATACGGCAAAACTAACAATGGTGCACGGGGGAAGAAAATTGGTTGATGAAAAATATGTTTCGGAAGAGGTTCATTGTTGACAATACCGGGGGGAGGGGGTCGAGGAAGTCTTTTTTTATAGTCCTAAAACTTGGGCTTAGGATATCCCTCTTTTTCCTTCCTTATTCTTTGTGTATCGTTTTTTTTTCTTCGATTTTGTGAGTCAGTGCGTACATCCATGTATGTGTGTTTGTATCTGTACTTAAAGAAGCTAAAATTGAATTTGTGGTTTTATGTACCATGCCATTTTATGGGCCATCCCTTTTCATCCTTTTCCAGCACACTTTTTTCTCTTCTTCAGTGTGAATGGATATTACTTTTCCTTTCATCCCACCTTTTTTTTTGCTACACTTCCCTTGTTCATTGCTTCATCACTTCAATCACAAAATAAAACCACAAACCACACACACACACACACACACACACACACACACACACACACAGCTCCGTTTTGCGCATCGTCAGATTTTCTTACAAATACTCACCGAAACGGGAGTGTCGTCACTCCACACCATGACCAGCGGTTACGGGTGCACAAAACGTAACTGCCCGAACCGGTAGTGATGTGATTGGAATAAATTTTCATACAAATGTTACTTAATTATTAACGCCTCGGATACAGCGGCACCGCCACCAACATTACTACTTTACCGCCAAAAAAAAACAAAAAAAAGTAGCGTTTGCAGTACACGAGACGCATACGATATCGATTGCGGAAACGGAATGGCGCCTAGTGATGGCATTTGTGCGGCACAGAAAACTGGCCTCCTTCCAAGAAAGTAAACGGTGAATGTTTCATGAGCCTTCGCAGTGGGCTTTTGTTTTCCGCTTCCGCCTTTTCGTGTGCTTTCTTGCAAGCAGGAAGTTGGGGGAAAATCTACTAGGAAATGTACATTTTATCAGGCACAAGAATGCTGCGGTGCAAAACTTTATGGCCGACGTTTTGTGTACGGTCACACACATACAGACACCATCAACTGAGTGGACGAAACGGTGGGGCAATAAATAGCAAACCACATTATCCCCATTGCCATTTGTATATGGCGAACGATCGGACAATCCCGGGGAACAATCGGAGGGGAAAACTGATGGTGTGAAGTCGATCTGTCTTGGTTGCAACTGGCCGCGTTGTTCATTTTGCTGCCGTTTTGTGGTTCGGTCGGGTCGTAATGAAGAGAATACGGCCGGAAGATGCGGTCAATATGTTCGATAAGCGGTTGATCCAGCTGCTTTCGGACGGACGTGCTGCGTCTGTAGTAAACGCAGCTCCGAGGTGACAGGCTTGTTGCTTTGGTGATTGCAACTTGGTTTCTTTGCCGTACCAGAACGTATTGAAAATAGCTTCATTTGTTAAGGAATAAAATACGACAAAAAACATTTGCTCAAATTTTCAAATACATAAATTTAATTTAAACTAATAAAAATTCAAATTCGAACTTTATTCTTAAAAAAAGCAAGACTAGAGCCTTATTGAGAATAATGTGTTTTTAAAATTTCAACAATAATTCTCCAAAAAAGCCGGACAACATGCTGAAAGAATTTCCATATCGCCCTCCGTTCAGTTGATTTGCATTTAATACACTATTCCGCTTCATTCACAAAGAGTAAGTCACCAGTAAAATAGCTCTATCTTTCTTCCGCTTCAACCCCGTTCGTCCATTAAGCACGAGTGCATGTTTGCCAGGGGTTTTCCCAGCGTTTTGCCATCAGCATCATCTTCACAGCTAGTACGACCATGCAAACGATGGTCATAAAAGTTGTGAATGGGATTCCATTTATTTATTCCATACGGCCCAGAACCAAAAATATGCTGATCTTTGCAGCTGGGCTACGGGAGCTATTTGCTACAATATCATCTGCCCATCCCGTGCCAATCCCCTTGTTAAATTCGTGGCCGTACCGAACGCGCCCGAGGAGCAGTGTAATGAATTCTAATCTTGCAACAACGTTCCCGTGCAAGAATGGTAACCCGTTTCGGGGGGCTTCGGTTAGTGTATTCTGGTTTTGTGGTGTTGTTTTCTTTTTTTTATTCTTTCCTAACCGTTTTCTTTGCAGTTTCCATTCCGTTTGCCACGAAATGTATGCTGATCTCATAAATTGAATCTGCCAAAACAGGAGTGACTCAGCGGTATGTATACGAAACTGCGTTGAATATGAATTTCAACAAGGGAAAGCTTTATTTCAAACTCATTTAACTTCAAACTACTAACTCATCCTACGGAATGAATGAGGATACAACTTTGTTCTGTTCATTTTTTTCTCTCGGAATTCTTTGCCTAATGGTATAACAATATTAAAACTTAAATTTATCATCCCTAATCGAGAAAAAGCGTTGCTTCCGAAAGGCGTTGTTGAGTATGTAAATTTTAAAATTATTCATACTTTATGATGAACGTTTCAGTCAAAACTATCAATCAAATCACAACAATACATCTCACTAGAATCAGCTAGTCTTTTCACATGGATATGAGATGTATAGTGAACATCAAAATAACCAAGAAAAATGATTGAATAAGCGAACGAAGACGTATCACATGGAGCAGTTTTGGGAATCTTGAATAAATTCGCGACAAGGATTCCAAGAAGCTAGAATTTCTATTCGAACTCATTCAGATCCTGGCTTTAACAAGGAATTTATTTTGTAAAAAAGAAGAAAAAAACTAAGAAAATAATGAAATATGCTTTTTTGCATATAGATGGTTATACATTTTTATGTTTGTAATAAAATAGTTGATTTAAAATGCACTGTTATAGCTCAATTTATAAGAAAAGCCTATGCCACATCTAGAAATGATTTTTGTTGGCTAATGTAAAACACATAACAGAGCAACATTAAAATATGACCCACATTTTCCATACGCAAAAGTCATCTGTAAAGCAATTCCACCGCACCCGGATATCATAAAACTTTATCCGGAATAGGATCCGAAAAATTTGTCACCTCGTTTAGCCCTTCTCGGCCAAAATCCTGGCCACCTTTGACAGGCAAATCTTTCAATTCATTAGCATAAAAATGTCGTTGATAATGTTACGTTACAATGCGAAGGCAAAGGCCAGCAAAGCTATCCCTCTTTCCTCTGGAGAATAAAAACACGACAGTGTAGCTATCGCTCCCATCTTGCTGCCGAAAAACTCTTTCCCGGAAACGAGTTCACTGACATCCTTTTGTGCTATAAATATCTTAACTTTTTTTTCATTACAAAACCAATGAAAACCTCTTCCGGGCTATCGAGGAAAGGAAAAAAAAATATTCCCCCCGGACAAACGCGAATCGAAATGCCTGAACAGTGTGTAAAGTGTAAAACCGTGGGGTTAGAAAAATCTTCCTTCATCTTCAGTTCAGCCACCGCGGTGGACGATGTAAATGTTGGGTGAGAAAGTTTTCTACGCACCTTTTGCACCATTTGCCATCCGATCGTCTACGACTGGCTGGACCAAAGATAGCCACTGAATGGTGAGCCAGCTTATCATTTTTTTTATTTTTGTTAGAAGCCAGCGCTACCCTAAACTTCGGATCAGAATCGGACGAAAATCCCAGATCGAAAGTGGAAGATTAGCTATAACGAAACCGTCCAGGTTGTGGGAACGGTTTGGAAGGGGACATTTGGTCGGTCGGAAACTTTCCACTGATCCACGAGAAAAGGCCATGCTTCTTTAAACTACCGGATGGGTTGAGTTCGGTTCGATTCTTTTTACATTTTCCCCACGAAAGCCGATGGGTTTTCATCGGCACCTGCAAGCTGCCACGCGGTGTGGGTTTTGTTACCAGATTTCAAAGTTATAACATCGATCCTCGGTCGTGTCAGCAAGCGAAACCGGTATTAGGGTTATAATTGATGGATTTTAAACTTTCCTTGCTACCTTCCGTTGTTGCATGGAAAGTTGATAAAAGAAAGCATCATCCAATCTTTTAACAAAGTACGTGAGAAGATTCCTCAACCATAAGTAGCTTTGAAGTTTACAACAGAAAATGTTCCAAGAACGGTACTTTTAAACAACCTTTTGGAATGAATTATTTGAAATTCTAAAATCCCGTTTTCTATTCCTTAATTCCTACTACTTGGAAGATCTCGCTTAGTACCGACAATCGGGATGTATTCAAATACATACATCAAAAGCTTAAAATGCTATTAGGGGGTGTTCAATGTATTTCCTGGATTGATGAGGAATTATTTTGAATTAAAAAAAATATTCAAAAAGAGTTAAAACAATTAAAATAATTACTCATCCATTATAAACCATAATTGCATCTTAAAGTTACAAAAAAAGGATTGTTTTCCATTATTAATCAACATCAACAAACGATCAAGTAACGAATAAGCCCCGTAGCTTCGAAAAGCTTTCGCAAGGATTATTCATTCGTGCCAAGATGAGATTAGTCCAGCTGTGTTTTCTTTATTTTACGGATAATCAGTCACAGAACTGCAACTTTCCATAGCCGCAGGGATAGAGAAAATATAAATTGTTTGTAACTCATCGCCATAAACGTAGGATACGGCCAGGTTAGAGCTTTTCGGTACAAAAACCACTTCCTGATAAATGTGCTCACTGCTTGCACATTGACCATCAAGGGTAAACATCTTTTGCCCATAAGACACACACAGCATGAAGGAAAACGGACTAGAGGTGATTGCTTAGAAGGGATGGGAAAAAGATGGCGAGTGAGGTGAGGATTTGTTTTTCCAGCTACAATAATATTGTGATGGAAAACAACAGCCTTCGGTAAGGGTAGAAAGAACCTCTACAGCTCAAAAAAGAAGATGTTGATGAGAAGATGCGTTCCTTTAACTGCCCTGGTACACAGTCAACAAATCGATAGCGATAGAGGGAACGCTTTTGCTCAGCTCAGCAACGCACAAAGCACCAGCCTTCATCTGCAACATCTTGCGCCGCATCTTCATCTGTAAGTCTTCGGTCGCTTTTCACCATTATCTTCATTTCCCATCGATACTGGGCGGTCGTGACTGATGGGCCAGCAATCCATTCCCGCAAAACCCAAACGCCCAACCTTTGATGACTTCAGTACACTCCAGCAAGAAGTGCGCCGACCTCAAAACCAACATTGTTGATCCAGTCGGCTGGAAAAGATAAATTGGGAACGCACGCTGCGACAAAGGCCAATAAACAAGTCCACTCGGTATCACACATACAAACGCTAACATGCCCCGTCCCATTCCAAACTGGTTGCGTATCACATTTTTGTGAAGTGTTTTGTGTACACACTTTATGTGCCTTTTCCGTTTAACGTTAGCTCCAATCGGAAGAAGCTGACCAAAAGCCTTGATTGTCTTTTCCGGAAGACAAAATACGATGGAAAGGAAAAGCGGCGCTCACAGGCCCGGATGGGGTAAGAAGCAGGTGATTAGATGTCGTATGCAATTAATACGGAAGAATCTCATCCCGCCCCCCCGGGGGAAGATGACTTGTCCACTCGTGTCAAAAAAGGGAGGTCAACTGGATGCGTACGCTCGGTTCGATGTGTATGGAAGCGTATCTGATAAGGATACGCACACGAAACGGTGTGACAAAGTGGAACGAAATACGGCCGGACATTGGATACATTTGGAGGGTTGGGGTGGATTGGTTGACTTTTTTTTCGGTAAGATTTATTGCGAGGGTGTGGTACAACCATGTTGGACTCGGGAGATAAATGTATTTCTGGGCGAAAAAAGATTCACCCTGAGACTAGCGTTATACTTAACGCAGGGCTGTGCAGTTATTAATTGTTGGGTTAATTTCCCGTTTATTATGTACAATCTATCAAGCTATTACTGAACGTTTTGAAAATGAATGACACGTTTTTAAGGGAAATGTATAAGAAGTAAAGAAATTTTTGCTAGCGAAATTCATTCTTTTATGTTTCATATGTTTTAGAACTTTAATGGAGTAAGACTTTTATTAAGTCTAAAAAGTATACAATCATAATTTTTCTTTACGTTTAAAATAAGAACGTACATTTTATAATTAACTATTGTCTTTTAGATTTTTTTTATGGAATTTTACACTAACAATGTTTTTGTTAGAGCTCGCTTGCCTTATTAAGGAAGGTCACATTTAAGTTAGGTTGCTAGGAAACACGCTTTAACAAAAAATACTTTTTTTTTTTGGCGATTAGGATCGGTCAGGCCGTATCAACACTTATTTATATTTATAAAAATATTTTTCATGACAAAACAATCATTCATTTATTTTTCAAAAGTGCTTTTGTTAATTATGTGTTGTTGGGAATCAACTGTCACTCTCACCTCATTATTATCATCATCATTATGAGTCCTTAAATAATTTATCAACTTAATAACTGCTTCTGATAGATAGAAGATAGGAGCAGAAAGACACTCATGAAGAACGATAGAAAATATTCGCTTTAATCGATGCATATATTAATTAATGCGTTTTGAAGCGCAGATTGCATACCTTAAGGCGAATTCACCAATATAATTCGTAAAGTTTTTATATCACAAAATATAACAGCTTAATCTGGATATCAGTTAAAAAACGTATCATAATCTGTGCAGTTTTTTTACCTTCACTGTTCAGTTATCTAACAACTGTTCAGATTTGTCATAGATCTAGAGTTATTAAAAAACACCTTAACGTTAGCAAAAAGCTATCATTCCCTACATATTGAAACACTTTCTTTACGGTTTCTTGTTTCGAGCCGTATCTAAAATAATGTTTTGATACATTTTAAGTGTATACCAATTAAACCTTTTGTTTTAATACTACCCACACAATATGCGTAACCGGTTTCGAACCGCTCGAAACCCAGGTAGCAGCTGCTAGACAAACCCAAAAGACGTTCAAAATAGCTCATTAAAACTTATTTCAAACCAAACCCCGCCGGGGGCCTGGTTTGGTAGCTTCACACCCGTAACATGGTACAGCTAATACATGATTTATCTATCACACATGTTGAACGAGCAAAACACCGTCTGGAGATGCACACCCAAAAGAACCCGCCTGTCATGAAAGGACACATGTTCTCACATCTAAGCCTGACACCCATTCTCCCGCTCCCCCCGCGTTGGCCCAAAAGGCATCCGGGCACGAGTACTCACAACTATCCGAAAACCATTTAATTATTCCAATTATGAAAACTCGCTGCTACCTTTCGCTCGCAAACGATGCTTATTCTCGGGAATACGCCCCTCCCCGGGGGCACGGCGGGACGAGAAAACAGAGCATGCGAAAGTTTTAGGAGATGAGAGCGAAAACAAAACGACGAATCGACCGGAACGACCCCGTGAAGGAAGGATCGAGCGCTTTGTGGAGCGTAAAAGATGGTTGCCCGTTTGCCCGTACTGGGTTCGTCTTGATGAGGTGCCGGTGTATCTTGTTGGTGACTGGCGGTACGAGGTTTGAGTGGAAACACCGGGAACCGTAGTGTGTTCGTCGGTGTAGGTTGTTCGATCCTGCACATCCAGAACACCCACGTTTACGGTGCGAAACTGTACACCCGTAGCACAATTACATTTGATCCAATTAACATCTAATCTAAACGTCTGGGTGCGAGATATTCGCGTACGGTACGATATCGTAGCCTCTTTGCCGGATTGCGCAAGTGATTAGGAATAGGGGAAATGTTATTAATTAATCAGCTGTTATGCTGTAATCTAAACCTAAATCCTAAATCTAAACCTAATCTAAATCTAAATAGAACTCGCTGTCTGTACGGTATGAGTCGAAAACACAGAATCAAGCTTTATATTTTCGTTAAAGCTTTCGATGTAATTTGAAACCATCAATTCCGGTACAAAACGAGTACCTCAACCATCTTCCAGCGTTTGATTGGGAAATCATTACACTATGCTCAGTTCAGTTCATCCCGCCTTCATCCCGATCGAGTGGGCTCGCGCTGAAGCGTAAATCAGAACTGGGAAGTAGCGTTATGCGTTCGAGCGCTCGGGAAAACGACACTTCCAAAGGTTCGCTCAAAAACGATCCTTCACGCAAACCTTTTCCGTGTGATGCAAGCTTTCAACCGGAAAAGGATGAATGGGTATTGGGCTGGCACTGGGGTTTTTTTTTGTTGTTTGTGGTACCAAACAGTTGTGGTGCTTTCTTATGCTCTCCACCGAGCAATTCGTTTACGCTCGATCGAAAATGACACCGCTAGCACAAGCATCGGGAAAGATGCTAATAGGAGTTTCCGGTTCGCTCAGTAACTTTGCAAAACTTCTGCTCCTGCAGCGCCGTTACCGCGTTTGCGGAAAAGGTTCGCTCAACTGGAAGTGAAGGCGTAAATGTATTGATCAAATGTTTTTGTTGCATATTTTGTTACTTTTTCTTCCATTTAATAAAAAAAAATCTATAAATTTGACACTCTCATAAGGCTTTACCCTAAGCTTTTATTGGGGAAATTTAGCAAAGTTTATAAATTGATGTATTTTAATGCGAATTTGTTGAATTAGGTTTTTTATCACTCAAATAATGCTTTACATAAAAAAAGAGTAAAAAAAAATAAAAAAAACTCTAAACATTTGAAAATCACCCAAGGCTATAGCCATAGATTTTTATTGGGAAATTTAGAAAAAATATTATAAATTGAAGTATTTTAATGCGAATTTGTTGAAATAAGCTTCTTTTCACTCAAATAATGCTTTAAATAATAAAAAGAATTAAAAATAATAAAAAAAATTAATAAACATTAATTTTGTGGCAAGAATTATGAAGAACTTTGACGGACAAAAATTGGATAAAATTTTGATGGAGAATTACGCAGTGAGAAATTGTAGCTTGTCACTCAATAACATGGCTTCAACTTGTCAGTTAGAAAAATATTAAATTTATGTTTGAGCCTAGCCTAGTTATAAGCTTTTCTTTCCATATTTTAGAGTTTGAATGACAATTTTGCTGGAAAAACTGTAAAACCTTTAATTGTCTTTAATAATATACAAAGGATATCAATCATAAGAAGAACCATATTCAAAGCGTCAAAAGCTTAGTAACATTTTTCTTTCAATTGAACACTCGCTTTCTTTAACATATAACTAGAGGATTAAATTTCTTTTCCTATTATAAAGAAGAAGAAAAATACAAAAAGCGACTCATTGTTCCATTGTGATGCAGATTTCAGAAACGTTGCATCGTGTTACTTCAACTAACTTTTACGTGTGATCGTATGATGCTCCATCGAAAGGCGAACGGAAAGGCTCATTTCTTCGTAGAATTAATCCAACAGAGTAGTTAGTAAATCGGGAACACATTATTGGAATTTCTCGTACTCCATTGTTGAAATCTGTAGCGTCTGCTTGGAAGCTCTTCAGTAGAAGAAAGGACAAATCTCAATGCAGCATACCAAAGCGATGTAAAATTGCATTTCCCTCCCATTACTGGAAGTCGTACGTGCGCTGGTAAAACTATTAATAATCATCCCCCTAAAGCCATACCTAGTCTGTGCACATGTTTCACACCCGTTGCAGGTATTTTATTTCAAAAAACCATTCCATCCGTGTATCTTTGCATTGTTAAAGGTAGACACAGCAAATGGTATAAATCACATCGAAAGATAACGAACATTTGGCGCATTCGTTTGAAGACAGACAGCAACATTCTTCATCCATTATGGTTGATTTTCTTGGTACAAAAATAGCACACGAAACATACGTCTTAATCCTGGACCATTTTTGTCTGCCATGATGTGCAATCAATTTCACCGTACCGTCGATTACGTTGCTCTCCGTTGCATGTCTTCATCCAATGTCTTACGTTGCAAAAACCCGGGATGTCAATGTGCCTTTATTCTGGTCCATTTTGTTACACGTTTCCCCTTACTTCACAAGCTAATTTCAATGTACTGTTCGGTTAGACAGGGAAGTAAAAAAAAAAAGAAACACTGATCGAGCAATCATTCGGTGTTGTGCATTTTCATTTGCCATTCAATTCCCTGCCTGGTCTGTGACGTTGAATGAATTCCAGCAAATCGGTAATGGAAGCGTTCGAGCATGAAATGAATGTTAGCAAATGATGGTGGATGAACAAATCGATTTAGTTACGTGTGAAAGCGCACCATTCCATTCCGTACGCTGCTCGTACCGTGAATTGTTCGAATCGCATTTCCGATTAGGTGGCAGGATTGATAGTATTTTGCAAATGAACACAAACATGTGTTGCAGAAAAAACGAAAAGATAAAAAATCGCCCATCCCAATGTATGTATTTGCATTATATCAAACAACAGCAAAATGAGTCAGATATTTGATTAGAGCTTTTCCCGTAACAGAAAGCATTACGGTGAGCAAAAAAAAAACACACACACACAAAAATGAATCATCCAATTCCCGCACACAAAAATCACTTCAATCGAAATGTGCTAAAGGTATGCGGTAAGAAATTTGAAACTCTTGACGAATGTGAATAAATTGAGCGATCCATGCTGTTGGCATAAGCTTTTTGGGGGACTGAGGGTGCTAAAAGAAACGGGAGGAGCATAATAATGAGGCAAACATGCTCGAACATCATGCTCAAACACCATTTACGTTAATGGAGTTCTGGTGCAGAGTTTTTAGAAACAATTTTCAGCCACACACATTCTCCACAACCTCCGTCTCACCGGCTCCCCATGTTTCTGTTGTGAAATTGAAAGGGGGTTTTAGGAAAATATTGCAATTCCAGATTCCCATACTTAACTCAAACCCCGAAAACGTCTCTCACCACACCGGAAGCCACCCGGAGGTTATCGTGTCAATTACTGCCGCGCGTTGGTTTCGGGACCGTTTTGCCGAGTGAACTGGGAAGAGAATTTAAGTCCTTTTTTTTCGCCCTTTTTTCGCTCCCCCGGTAGGACAAGTTTTACATTCCGTAAGGGATATTTTTAACCACCTTCTCCAATATTCAGCACACCTTCCATTACACACGGCCAGGCCTTGGTTGATGTAGTAAAACCCTTTTGCGGAATGTCATCTGCATACGGTAATACGGTGGACGTTTCTCGCCCAACAAAACCCTCTTCAAGTGTAACACCATCATGGTGCATGCAGGTGAAGCAGAAGTGGGAAAACCCATTTTCGGGGATATTTTCGTTCCTTCCGAAAAATGTTCCACCTAATGGGAAACTGTCGCACACATTCGAACATCAGGACGAGCGAAAAGCTGACCAGAAAATGGCTGACTGGAGACAATTTTTTTCCTACTTCCTCTTTCCCTTTTACATATGTATGTGTATGTGTAATTTGTGTAGAGTAAAAACTTTATCAGCACAATTTTAAAATCGCTCCAAATGGTTCACCATCAAGCGCATCCATATTTCGCCATTCGCCCTTTCCTGCACGACAAAAAAGTTGAATCCTTCACGATGACACCATCAAACGTCGCTGTCTCTATCCTTTTTTCCGTGTGTTTTTTCTACTTCTTCTTCCTTCACAATTGACTCGACCGACTTTCTGGGTGGACATTATTAAACAAATAAAAAAAAGAAACTACCAGAAGGTACTAACCTTCCAATCTACACACGCCTAAAGTTAGGCTTCGCAAATGGTAACCTGACCCATTTTACACATGTTCATTACATACTATCAAAATTCCACAATCTGCATCTTCCATCGGGCTACCGTTTCACTTCGCTGTGTGCCCTTTTCCGGTAAGGCACAGAGAGAGAATTGGGAAAGTTTTTCCCGTTCTCTTACAGCTGCTGCCCCGTTTCCAGCTCGCCCGTACAGCTTTTCCCGGTTGCAACGATATGGCCCAAGTAGCATTGTACGCTCTTGGCCAGGCTAGCGCTAGATTCGTGTTCCACCTAAAAGCGTCATACCGCACAGTATTATGATGGCTCGTCGCGCACGTAATCCGGAATAGGAAATGTTTCCAATGTGTGCCACGCAGTCTGTGTGCCCCCCACGTTTGCCAAGGGGAAACGGAAACCGAGGGGGCAGAAGCAAGAAACAATAGCGGGCCAAGGTTTCAGCGTCAACTTTGCCAACTGTTTGGTGCGCACTTTACCTAAAGTCCTGTGCTGTGGAAACTTGTCCTTCCTTCCCCAAAAGCAAAGCACCGGGTAATGGCAAAGAAAAATAAAAAAAACAGTAGCCATTCCTTCAACCCACCAGGGTGGCGTTGGTTGTAGGATGTGTAATAGAGTTCTTCATGGGGTTGTAGCTCTTCCAGGCTCGTTCCTGACTCGTACGATCGACACGGTTGATGTTAATTTTTCCATCCATGTCGTAAAGCCCGGCCCGATCTGGTTCAGTGATACCGGGGTTTTGCGAACGTTACGGGGTGAAACTCAACAAAAGCTAGTTTGGTTGAAGTTTTTCACATTTTCTTCACAACCTGCACCACCTGCACCACTCTGTAGATTGTCCATGGATTCCGAGAGTCTTCCATTTGCTGGAGTTCGAGTGCGACTGAACAGCTGAGAAATTGGAAACGGAACGGCATAGACGTGTGGGGCAGGTTGTTTCTGTTTGTATTTTTGCGTTCATGTGTGTATGAAAACTCAACCACCAGGCCACCCCGACCCCCCTTGTGTGCGTGTGTCTTGTTCGAAGAGGCGTTTAAGTTTTGTTGTCAGTTGTTAGCCGCCAATCGAGCCTGATTGCCCACAAAACGCGTCTGTGGTTAGGGGCGGAGTACGTTGGCAGGAAGGAACTTTATCTTACAACCATGGGTACATGTGCAAGGCAGTGAAAGGCATGTGAAAGGTATACTTGTGAGTCATGTTTGCGTACTGTGAAGCGTTGTAACAATACCATTAGTAGAGATTCGTCTCGTTAGACATGCAGCAAAGCAAAAATGGGGGAAACTAATCTTATGATGTGGTTTTACAGTATTCGCAAAAGTCAATCTTGCTTTGATGATGGTCTTTGTACAGACAGAGCGCTATCGTGGAAGGAAAGTGTTTAAACCAAACAAGACAACATCTATGTGTCATTCATGAGCTGAATGAAATAACAATAAAGAAGTACAATCGTTCAAAAATAGCCTTTTTGCAAACATATTTGTTCGAAATGTATTCTTTGTATAGAATATTAACGCCTACATGTATGCAATATATATAATAACATTTTTAGAACACTATTCCATTCAAACCAAGATACAGAGTAACCTTAAACAGATTATTTAGAATTTGAAGCAGAATAAAACGTTACAGTTGAATCACTTAAATGTAATTTCTTTTCCTAATTGGCAGCGGTTTATTTAAAATTTTTATCCGTAGCCTTAAGGTATGCAATTTAATTTTGTTTTAAAAATCTAAAACTTCGAAACCAATTGAACATTCTTTTGGTTCGAATCGGTCAATGTACTTTGAATATTAAAATGTGTGTAGCCTACCACCATGGGTAAGCACTGAAGTAAATTATATCAGCAAGCCAAGCAGCAGAAACTAACGTTATTGAAATTGTATTTCCACAAAATGAAACCCTGCTTGAAGACCAATAACGGCGCATTCAATCATTACAATCATTACTCCACATCACAAGAGCCGTACAAAACTTCACACTTATCAAGTTCAGCTGCAAAGATGAGAAATATTTAACGCAACGCTGACTGAAGAGGGTAACGAAACAAAAACAAAAAACAATAAAAGCCCAGCATCGAAAATCCGACCGGCTTTATTAAACGGAAACTTTTACTTTTCAATCAACCCCTGGAGCCCCTGATCGTGAATTTATTAAACACTTTTCACTCGCGCATTTTTCGGTCGCCTGTCCAACCCAGCAACCACCGGCAGGTCACGAAGTCTACGATTTCCTCGAACGAAGCTCTTGAAAAGTTGCCACCGTTTGTGGCAATGGAAATTTGCGCGACGCAAAGTAGCAAGTTGTGCTTCACAGGGAGGGAGGATGAGACACAAAAAAAAAACGCACGCACAAACTCCAAGAAATGCTAGGAAAACAGCCTCCAAAAGTACCAAAAGTAAGAAGCGAGAAAAAAAACAATCCCTTTTGTCCCTTTCTGGCATCCGCGATTTTGGTTACGCGTGGCCACGGTACACGGCAGAAAACCGAAATGTAATTAATTTATCCAATAAGTCTTCCGCAGCTCAATGAAAGTCAACCTACCGAACGGAAGAACCGAAACCGGAAACATTGAACGGGGAGGGAAGTAGTCGGGAGGTTTGTTGCGTTTTAGCCTCTGGGTGGGAAATTTTAATGAGCTGGAACTGCTTCTCCATCCAACCGTGCAGGCGTCCGCCTAATCACACCAGCCGCGGAAAGCTAGAAAAGATGGTGTGAGTGGGGGACAGGGGGCGAGAATGTGAGGTGAGTTCTGGGCAGCGCGGTGAATTGTGGGGCAAAAGCGCTTCGTGTCACTTTACCGGTGAACGGAACACAACTTGTCACTTTCGCTTTCCCCTTCCCCTATCTTTCATTTTGAGGCAAAAACGGGAAATAATGAACCCCGGTGACGTTTAAATTGTTTATCCTAAACTAATTAAGCTCGGACCGGCCGAAAACCCCGCCCAGAGCCGTACAAGAAGGACGTTTAAAGATTCAACGTTACGCTTCGAATGGTTCTATGTTTGATAACGTTAAACGCACTTTGAACGGGACTAGCGATGGAGAAAGTGTATACGAACACGGGGGAAAATCGATAAAATCGACGACGTAATGGGGTAGTTCTTAAGGGTTTGTGCCAAAAAAAAAAAATCGTAACCAGCACAACCCGATGTAAAGTGATGAGCTAACTTAGTGAACTTTTGCGTACTTCAAACTGTTCTGTTGAGAAACATTATTAGTCGGAAGTTAGATCAATTGATTGGATTGTTTTCTGGCGCCGAAACGGGATACTTTTCCGAGAAACACACAAAACCGTTAATGCCTTCATTAGCGGTAAGTCTGGCATTGACATTTGATGATACGTCTTACCTTTCCTTCGATGGCGTCCATTGCTCTGCAGGTGATGATTATCCAGAAAGTATCCATCCAGCGAGTTGAACAGTGTAAGCAAGTACACCAGCACAAGCTTCTCGAGCCACATTTTCCCACCACATTCAGCACCACCACCGGTTCTGGTGGTGTGCAAATCGTTACGGCAGCAACACTAGCCGGTGGCGCCTAAATATCCAGTTGTAGTTACAAATGCAAACTAATCACTGAACACTTCGAAACACTAAACACACGTGCACGTAGGAGGTTTTTCTTGTAGTATTCACTTCAGTAAATGATTTTCACTATTTTCTTCAACTTCAGCTTAATTTGATGCTGTAATCCACACATGCCATTCAGTATGGTTTCTGGGTTGAAAAGCTGCTCAGAAATAATAATGCCTGAAAGAACATGTTTACTCATTCACCTGTTGTTTTGTGGCGTTGTGTCATTATTATTTTTTAAATTTAGAAACAATATTTAGACAACATACTACATTATTTAAACCTTTTTTTAAAGATATTAAAGCAATGAAAAAAAATAATAAAGAGCAATATCATGATGTGGAAAAAATGAGAAAGCGAATGTGAGCAAAATTTCAGACTACTTTACATATGGTCAGAATCGTATCATCTTACTGAAAAGATATGGACACCATCTTAATTTCGCAAATAGGTAGACCATTGTTTGTTGAAATGAGATTTTATTTCCACACGAAGGATGTATGGATGACTACGGTTCCATCACATTGATCCGTATTGTTCAACATTGTGCTACATGATCATCCATCGTATTAAGCGTACGTTATCAGAATATGAATCAAAGAAATATAAACCACTATATTCTCAAACATAAGCATTCTCTCTCTGTGGTGCATCACTGTAAGATCAGGTACAGTGCGTAGCAAAAAAAACACTTATGTTGTATCAAAGTATTTGTTTTTCTTTAATTTTGCTAAAAGCAAACTACCTTTCAAACGGGTTTCATAAATTCAAATACAAATGACAACAAATGTTAAAAACAACCCCGAAACACACCACATTTTCCATGCATTTCCGTAAGTACTGTACTGTGTGTAAAAGTCAGTGTTCTTTTTCAACGTATATCAAGGCGCCTGTTATCACCAAGCGGGAATTCCCACCGTATTATGCTGCCGGCAAACACAAACGCTTCCAACATTGAAGATGTCAGTTTCAACCTATCGTTCGGGCTGTACAGTGCTCAAAAGTTCGTGCTAAAATGGGATGGCTACAAAGTGTATCGCTGTTAAGGTAACGTTGATTTTATACGGCCTAAGACCAACGTGTAGCGTGTTACCAGTTACGGTTTATTCTAACGTGTTTCTCTTGGTGTAGTCTTTTCTTTGTCTGCAGTGTAGTTCTTGCTCAGAATGATTGGGATCCCACAACAAGACGGTGGATAACTACCTCCAGAATAGTGAGCAAACAAGACTCAAATGTGCCATATTCATACAGAAACCTTCATTGGCCGGTGTATAAATGCCGCGAGTACATTCAAGATTACGACTGTGTATTCCACGATGTGTCTATCGATAGAAACTCTCCCGGTTTTTACTTCGGTTATGAAAATGTGACGCTGAACAACCAGAAAAGAATAACATTCAAGAACTCGACCATGCGAAAGCTATCGGAGACATTGGTAAGCTCATACAGACAGATCGAGGTACTCAATCTCAACGGTCTGCAGATAGAGGAAATCGCACCGTACGCTTTTACAAACGGTTATAATATCGAAGATCTGTATATGCGCTCTAACGACATTCAGAAACTGCCTTATAATGCGTTTAGTCATATGAAATTCCTCCGTGTGCTGGTGCTGGACCGAAACTATGTAAGCAGACTGCCAATGGGGATTTTTTTAAATAATCCCAATCTTGTCGCACTGACGATCAATAATAACAATCTGGAAGAAATCAGTGATAATACCTTCCAATATACTAAAGTCCTGCAGAATCTGGAACTGTCCAGTAATAAGCTTACCCACATTGACCTATCCCGCATTCCGAGCCTTCACTATGGAAATGTTAGCTTCAATCGCTTAACGACACTAGCAATTCCAGTGGAGATAAAAATACTAGATGCCTCGTACAATCAAATCAACACCGTAACGGGTCCAAACAATTACAATCTCACTCATCTCCATTTGCACCACAACAATCTAACTGAGAATTTTTGGCTTATGCGCTATCCCCGGCTGATTGTTGTAGATTTGTCATACAACGAGCTAGAAGAGATAACGTATAGAGACTTCAACAAAATGGTGCAACTCAAGGAACTGTATTTGTCTCACAACCGGCTGATAGCATTGAACTTCGGTACCTCGCGCATCCCAACACTCCAGATACTTGATGTACGGCACAATCATCTGCTGCAGGTGGTAAGGAACCAGAATCAGTTCGATACTCTGACGCAGCTGTATCTCGATCACAACTCAATCGTAACGCTTAAGCTCAGCTCCAACAACACACTCCAAAAACTCACACTATCGAACAACGATTGGGATTGCAGCAGTCTAAATGTACTGTTCGGAAGTGTCCGTAAATCGATTATACTTGACAGTGACCACAATTGCAAGCCAGACTACCAACTCAAGCAAAACTTGTGCTGCAAGGTAAGCGAAAAACCGTACCTGGACCGATTGATGCATCATTTCCATGAGACAAGCATTACAGAAAAGTTACAACGTGCACGCGGACCCTGCAGCGCAAATGACACACTCACCAGCATTCAGAGTTTGACCGATTACGTGAATCAGCATGGTGGAAGTAGGCTGTTGCCATCGAACCCACAGCTTCAGGCCGAAATCAATCAACTGCAGGGCGATGTCAGTGGGCTAACATACGAACAGTCGCAGAACGAGCAATTTCTTAAAAGTATGCACACCGAGATCGACAATTATTTGCGTCGGTACAACGTGACAAAGGATGAATTGCTTCGCCCAAGCGAGAATCTGCGCAAATTGCTTGTACATCTGAAAATTCGACAAATGTTAAAGCAGCAAGCCACATACTTTTACGAATTTCAGGTCCTTAGTAGACGACAAGAAACAGAAGCAGTCGAACAGGAGAATAAAGCACTGAAGGCTAAACTCGATGCGCAGAATAGGAAGTAAAGATAAGATCAGAAAGCAACAGATGTTCTAAACCAGGGGTCTCCAAATTACGGCCCGAGGGAGGGCCCGAGAGATCCCGAGATTGGCCCTCAGCAATGGCTATTCCACTCAAAGCGCCCCGCCATCTGAAATAGTTTGCGACCGAGTGCGCATTGCAATAATTATAGATAAGAAAACTAATTTGCAGCATGTATTCAAACTATTGAGATCATATACAATGTACCACGCTACCTCAAGAGAAAGTCAAATATATTTTCAATTCAGTTTAGTACAGGTTTTAAAAGTATTGTACTGTATCTTTTATCTCTCTCTCTCTCTCTTTAACGACCTCTTTAACGACCTTTAAGGTCACGCTGGCGATTTCTGGCTTACTAGACTTATTTTTACCGCGTAGCCGGGTAGTCAGTCCTTGTTCGACTCTAGTTTTCTAGATCTTGCTCGTTTTTAATTTTGTAAATAAAGCAGTATCTTATCAAAGCACGGGAATTCCCAGTGTAGTGCATCAGAAGTGTAGTAACGTGTACGTTACTGTTGGTGGTCAATCTTCCAAACTTTCTGCTTCCTATCAGCGTGTCTGTAATACTGCGCCCTATCGCATCCGTTTGTGTTTTCAGAAATCATTTTTACAATTGCACAAGGTTGATACGAACATGTTAAGAAACGAATGTAATATTTACGAAGGGTAGATGGTACTGGAAATTATAATCAGTTTAAATCCGTTGTCCGAGCTGAATAGTTATCAATAGAATTTATGCTATCATGGACTTCATGACGGGGCATCTCAAGGAACTGCATTGGTCTAACAACCGGCTTTTTTACTTCGGTTCGTTATTCATCTCAACACTCCACATGCTTGTGTACGGCACAATCATTTCCGGTACGTGGAAAGGAGCCAAAATCAGTTCGATACTCTGACGCAGCTGTACCTCGATCACAACTCGATCGAAACGCTTAAGCACAGCACCACAAATACACTCCAAAATCTCACACTGTCTACAGAGTAAGAATATGCGCAAAGTGTTTGCACATCTGAAAAATCGTGAAACATTCGATCTCACGGAAATCAGGAGAGAAAGTATGATCATGATTCGGAACGAGAAGCGGATGGAATATGTTTTTCATCCAATATGTTTCAAGAAGTCTATGGGATTAAGGAATTACAGTGTATAAAGGTAACGTTGGACGTTAGGAATTAAAAATCTTAAGGAAATTACTTAGTTCTAGTGCAAACTGGTAGGTTGAAGGGCAAACACGTTGCAAATGAAACTTAACCACAACACCGGTTCGCTAGATAGTAGATTATCAATTTAAAAAATTTCATCGAAGTTTCGTTTACGATAGCGAATTGAACCAGACGTTTCTGCTTATTTCATTTTTTTGTACTTTGTTAGGTAATTTTTGTTAACAATAATTTACCTACAGCTTCTTGATATTTAATATTATTTCAAATGCTTAAGTATATAAAATCTTTTGATCAAGATCTAATACAAGAATGTCATCCAGAGTGTTGAATGAGGGTTCACCATGAAAAGAGTACCAAATAGAAATCTATTACTATGAATTAAGCTGTTAAATAAATAAAAAAACAACAACCTTGAGTCGATATTTTATGACAATAAAATTGATTAGAATTATTGCCGGATATTGCCATGGCACAAACCCTAGTGACTACTTTATTTGCATTAATACTTTAGTTCAGATTGCGTTGTAAAATGTGACTTTAATAATGCCAGATTAACAATCAACTATTTCTTTTACAGTGAAATAGTATTCAACAATCTATTCGCACTCAAATACCTCTCCAAATGCAAGTAGGCATTAGGTAAATTGTTTTCAACACCTTACTGACAGTGGATTAAAATACTTCCACCTTTATACAACCCGCACACACAAACACAATTCATCCACCGTTCATGATTGCGTTGGTAGCAGATCTGTGAGCTGTTCCGATAATTCTTCTCTCCTCTGCCAACATATCTGCTGTCATTCGCAAAAGTTACATCTTACAAAACGATGGAATTCAATTTCTTTCCAAACAATCGCCTATCCTGGCAGGAGAAGTTTCACAACCATGGTTGCTAATGGTTGCCGACAGTGTGGCGAAAATGAAAAGTTACAATAACAAACGGAAACCGAAGTATTGCGAAAGGTGGTCTTGAGCTTCCCAACCGTGAACCACGCGCCTTTAAATCGTCTTCAGCCGTCTGAACTACGCCACCGGTTTACGATTATTGTAACTGAAGACGGCCAAATGTTTGCTGCGTAGGTTGTGCTGCAAACGGTTTCACACCGAACACACCGGATAAATTCCTTTCGTTCGAATGGGCGCACCCATTCTCGGGCTTGTCCCAAAACTCACTCCCACAAAACGTTAAACCGGAAGGGAATTATTATTATTCCCCAGCCCATCAAGAAGATCGAAGCTTCCCGGGGAAAATCCGACATTAAACGTGTTGCCGCATCCGAGCCCGTCCGGTGTTCGATCGATGAGACGCAGAGGTAAACATTGAACCCGACGGACGGAAGAAAACAAAAATGTAAGAAAAGGTGGCAAAGACGCGAAACTTCCTCCTGCTGGCAACAGCTAACAACCTTTGCCGCTCACTAACGATAATCCTGTTTTCACTGTCGAGGACGGGAACGATGATGATGATGATGATGACGCTCTGATGGTGATTGTAAAGCGAAAAGCTGATTTCGTGCTGAAACGATGACATTAAGCTGAAAAGCATTCGGTTTGGTAGCGATCGAAGAAGAAATCCAACTAGACGGAAAATGGGTTTCCTTCACGCGCACACTTTCACCTTTCAACGCTCACAAATAACCGCCACTGATACACCCGCTCACTCACACACACACTCTCACGCCATTGCCGTCGTTCCGAGCATGAGGTCCCGGATGTGGACAAAAGTATTTAGCATATAAATGGACGACTAATTTATGATTATTTCACATTCACTCGTCTCGATTTGCTGCTCACAATTTGAAGTCGTCTACGGAAACCCCTCAGAGTTTCCGTTTTGCTGTGTTGCGTTGGTTTGATTTGTTTTCTGTTTTCGCATGCTCACCTTACCTCACATCGGCTGCGGCGTACGGAAGCACACTTAAGCCGGATTACAAACTTTCCCATTTGCTACGAAATACGTTTCCAGTGCGTCACAACTGATTCGTGCCCGTAATGTTGTCCTAAGATTCGCCGGGTAAAAGACACTAAACTACGGTGTGTCACGTGATGCTTCCAAGGAGGGAAATCTTCCTTCGGATAATATTCCCCAAAACGGGTGCGTGTGTAGGGTGTGATGTAGTTTCACCCGATTGGCACTGACCGATGCAGGAAAATGAACCACCGAGTGGAAGTTTTAATCCTTTTGCAAGCTTTCACAAGCTGTCACAAACTCTGGTCCGCGCGGTCTTGAACGAATTCCACACGAGCTGTTAGCTTACCGTGTCCATGACCCAGACCTTTCGGCAAACATCACCAAAATGGGTTTTAATCGGATTTCCGGCCGAGAATGGTCGAGATATTGCCGTCCAGCTTGTGCAGGACGTGCGAAGTTCCGCACTTGTCCGGAACGGGATCCGTCAGCCTTGCGTCAGTCGTCGTGTACGGGCGGAAACAGAAACAGCTGGTTCTGGTTGATTCCTTCCCTGTTTTTTTTTTTAGGTGAATCTTTCTAGAGTCGATGCTACACGCCGGTGCCAAATATTCTCACACATGGCCAAATGGATCGAATCAGACCGGACTCCGCTCATACTCCCGTACCGAAACATTTACATCCTTCAGTTTACCATGCTTTGCAAACACAACGTCTTACGTAAATATTTTAAAAAAAGGGCGGTCTGGTTCTGTTTGCCACCGATTTGCCAACCGTATCGCACCATTAGCAGGGAACACATTTATCGACCCCACCGTGTCTGTCGCTGTGTGCCTATGTGTTTTATGGCATTACGAGGGCACATCACTGTCAGCGGCAGGCAATACTTCGGCACTGACCTCGTTAGCTTCTGAACGGCGGGTTTGATTCCGCCGCCACACACTCTGGCTGCTGCGCATCGATTTATCTTCGTTTTCACCTTAATTTATCATAATTTATGAGCCACTGCATTTGGCCCGTCTGTCACTATATGGTGGAGGTGTTTTTTCTCTCTCTCTCTCTTCTTCTCCCTCCAAGCCTTTTTTTGTTTTGGTGCAACACTGCTCCATCCCGCTTTTTGAGGGCGAAGACTGGAGATTTCACCTCAAAAGGTGTTATTAGATCACCTTTCAGCATCATGTGGGGAGCACTGCTAATATTTCACTACCGAAACTACCACCTTTCTGTATTCATTCGGATGGCGAAGCAAAGCTTTCCAGCCGCGACCATCACGAAAACCAGCGGGGGTGGTAATCACATGGTGTCACCCTTCCATCACATACCTTGACACACGTACTCACACACTTCCACAATGCATCATCCACCGCTAAGTTGGCCGCGGAACAAAAGGAAGAACAAAAAAAAACGGTCACCATTCACGCCTATTCGACCGACGACGGGTTTGAAAATTACGCTACCAAAACGGCTTTCGACCGGTTGCCACGAGGTATCGCAGTTAACTGAAAAGGGAGCCTGGTCGTGTGATCTCCCTGAACTGTGCCGTGTGTGCGGCAGTTCGGCATCTCGGTGCGGCGATTTAGCGATGGTTAAAAATCGAACCCATCCCGTACCGACGATCCGGTGGCATCGTGTTTTGTGCTTCGGCTACCATGGAACGTTTTCCTTGCGTCTATGGGCTCGCACTGCTCGAATCGGGCAAACAGGCTGCTCGAACCACACCGTCGAAGGACAACGAATGGGGTGGCGCATGCGCTTGTGTGACACGTCCGTGTGTACTGCGGACGGTGCATAGTGAAATTGAGCTACTCTGGCTGTATGCCAAACCTCAAACCCGTGGTGCGCTCAGTTACCGGGGCCAGCGAAAACACACAAACATCGGCTAGCGTTCGGTGCGATAGGGTGGCTCGAACGTGACGATACACGTATTAAGGACGGTCTGCATTTTCTTCCTTCTGTTTCCTGTCCACTTCTGTAAGAAGTTGCTTTTTTGATTCTTCTTCTTCCTCCTCTTGAAGAACGGTCACGGGAAATGGTTCATCCGTCAACGACCTACGACTATGTTGCAATCGATGCAATGATATAGAACTGCAACAACACAAAAAAACCCTTGCATTCGTGTGGAGAAGTAAAGAACGTCACTTAAATAGATAGGCAGAAATTGATACTTTCGTTTGCAACCTGCAGCAATAATTACAGTTTTGCTACAAAACCGTAGGACGAACCAAATAATCAATTATTAAGCAGACGATGAGATTGGCAGAAATAGGGGGCATCAAAAAGCATTTCCATTCCGTATGTCAGGAGCTTCCAATGGTGTGGACAACGTTACTGAGAAATGCAATCATAGATGATGTGTTTCCATAATCATCTATCAGAACTCGGTAGGATTTCACCTTGATGCATGTGATACCAGCAAAGCCCAAAGATGTTATTTGTGTCCTAGGTTATTATCACTAATTTGACTTTGTTTGCGTTGGAACTACGTTGCTATCATATGTTTGTCTTCTATTAATTAAATCTCAAGAAAGATAATGCTAGATCTGTAGTGGCCTATAGCCATTTGGGTATTATAATTAAGGCTTCCTTTTGCTGTAGATCGAGTTGTAAGGACCGTAATATGAGACCTTGTAATCAAACACTAGTCGCAATTATAATGATTCCATTCGTTTCATAGACTATTCTTCATACCTTTGGTAGCTCTTATCATCATCCGCTCTTGGTTTTAATATTAAATTAATGTAGAGAGCAGTGGAGACTAACAGATCCTTTCTTTTTGTTTCAATTAAAATATACTACCAATGGATGTACTACTATCCTGCTAGCAACACTGCTTAACAGTCTAAAACACGCAAAAAATTGTCCCTTTTCTCCCTACAGTAACAAAACGTAACGCTAGAAGCATCCCCCCTCTATCCTGCTTCTTAGCCTGCTCAGGGTCGAACACGTCGCGAAGACATGGCCAGGTCGTCAATACGTTTCCAGGAAACTTGGTCCAGAGCTGCAGTCCTCCATCCGACAGGTTCGACTCCACCTGATCCAGCCAACTCGAGCTCGCTGTGCTCCTCTCCGCCTCGTGCCGAACGGATCGCTGACAAGCAACTTCCTGACCATATGCTAAAGGAACTGCTCGAAACTTTTGATCTGCCGTTATGTTAAACGATCGCATCGCAGAAATTTCTTCAAAATTATACAGAAATTTGGCTTTATTTGTACATATGAAGGTAATTAAAATAATTTTAAAATAAAAATGTATAGAAATGTTTGTTTCCATTTCACAAATATAGAAACTATGGTCGTTTCGTGGTTTGCTTTGACAAGCGGCCAGTTTCATCATTCAAAATAACAAACCGTAAAGATTAACAACGTAAAAGGGTAAGCGCGGGATGGAAACGTTTCCTTTCCTGTGAGCCGCGGCCAGAATAGGAACGATAGGACCCCAGTGCTGCGCAATAGTTGAATGATCCCCTATCAAATTGAAACTTGTTTGGACACAAACCCTTCCTCGGTGCCATTTTTATTATCCTAATCCTAATAAAAGGCAACAGTCGATAGAACGCCTCGTTCACTTTAACGAGTAACTCAGATGCTGACGATAGTTTTTTTCCCCCAAGCATAATAAAACGCATCGTGACAGCAAAAGCAAATGGCGAGCAATTTGGCACTTTCGAAAGAAAGGAATATAGTACTAGGTACCGTACGGGATTGTAATGGTTATCGAGTGGATTTTGATTAGTTTTGATTGTGCCGGAACAATAGGACGAGTAAAGGGCTCGTGTGGTTTTATAGATGTAGTTTGAATTAAATGTGATGTGACTACATTCTTTTAAATCGTACAGATGTTTCAATTTTTTTTTCGATTCTTTTGTAAGGAAAGAGTTGTTTAATGTGTATAGCGAAAATTTGTTTGTTTAACAACATTTGTTAATAATTGGTTTGGTGGACTTTCTGTGGATCGTTCATTTATCCAACTATTTTCTCGACTCATGTCGATGATTTTGATTCTGGTTGGATATCGTCAAAAGTGTGTGCTTGTGGAGTAGGAAGCCTTCCTTCTTTCGATGCGATAGAGTTGATCAATAGAGATCGATAGAGAACAATATGTAGAGATCTAGATCTCATCAAACTCATTTACCACTTTGCGCCAGACAATGGACTTACCGTTATAATCCCGTTACCCTAATTTCCTTCCATCTGTTATTTTTTTTCTTTTATCTTCGTTTAATTTGTTTAGAGCATAATATTTAAACTGGTAAAGTAGCAGTAGCCCCCGAGGACCTCCGGGTCAATATAGCTAATTTATATAAATTATGTCAAATATATCGAATTACTTTATAAGCCTCCAACTTATTGCAAAAAATATATTCATTATTCAGTAAATATTCACTTCCATGATGATAAAATGATAAGTACAATGTACAGTGATAAGTAGAATTACACGGGAAAATATAAGCCGAATAAAGAACCCAGAAGAATTATTCATTAAAAGTCCATGCTGTCAAGGTTTCACCACAAAAAAGTCATCGAACAGTTTCAGAGAAAGTTTCAATAGAACAACATGTGTACCAGATCACACAAAATCATTGTTTGCTTTCGTTTGTTATGACGTAAATGAAGATTTCTGGGAAATTTAAAAGCTTATTCTACAGATAACAAATAATTAAGAGCAGAAAAACGTATTTTTCTCAGATTAAAAATATTTTAACAGCAGTGAGTTTAATAGTGCCATTAAATAAAAAACCGCTTAAGCTGTAATTAATAGTAAATTACCAAAATTACCGTGATGAACATAATTCACAGAAAAGCATATTCTTTTATGATTATTTGCCTTGCCACATGCAGGTCGTGGTATTTAAAAATCCGCACCAGAAAATCAGAAAACAGCTTAAGAACAAAAAAATCTTCTAGCAAATCAAGCTTTATTGCACACAATCTCAATCAGGGGTGCTTTGGCTTTGCAACACCCCTGTTTGGTACCAGTGCCCGTCTTCCCTGTCGTACGTTGAATTCATACCGGAAAAACCTACCATTTCCGTTCGCTTTCCGGTTAAACATCATGTTCGTGATTTTCATCGAACACCGGTTCACTTTATTTCTTGTGCCCAAGCCTTCAAGCGTCAAGTTCAATTATTTCGTACGTGTGAAATTGAGCAGCGCTTCACACAAAACGGTATTTATTAAAATCAACGCAACGAACAACGCCGAGCAGCAGGGCGCTACGTCACTTAACCGTCACGGAACGCCGAACGAACATGAGTTTAAACTGAACGGAACGGTTATGCCCAACCCCGAAAAGTGTTTGCTTTTTTCTTCATTTTTTGTTCCCTGAATGCTAGCTAACACGCATTTTTTCATGTTGGAAGGTATTTAGTAGTGAACTGGAAACAAAATCAAATGTCTTTCTGTTTTTTTTTCTCTTCTTTTTGTTAAATCATCACTCAACAAAAAAAAAACAGGAAGCTTGATGGATGGAGCTGAATTCTTTCCGTCGCTGTCACATTGCATTTGCAAATACAACATGTCGTTTGCCTTGCCACGATGTAGCCTTAGTGCTTGTAGTTAACCACAGCGTGGTAGTAATTTAGCAGGATAATGTTGTTTGGCAAACCATTTAAAATTAGACGACAAAAAGGAAGAAAAAGGACATTTTAACTTTTTTCGTATTTGTAGAAATGTCGTTACTTATTTGAAATTTTTGAAGCTTGAGAGGTTTCTATAAATTTTATTTTGAAAATTTCTTTAGGGCCTGTTCTAAAGTCATTATTGGTCAATACAAATTATTGCGATACATGTGATCGTGTGATCGTGATAGTGATCCATCAAGTACAGATAATTAAAAAATGCATAATATTTGCATACTTGTAGGCGGGGTTAACTCTCAAGGCTAAATAATTATTTTCTTAACTATTTTTAGTTTAGTACATACTTGTGATGTGTCTTAATAACGTTTCCATAAGTATCAACGATCATCAAAACTCTCATTTGTAACGAATTTTTAACGCTAGAATCTCCCACCATCAATCCAATTAATGGTAATTTGACTAAAAGAATCGTATAAAGACACACATCCAAGCATACTCAATCCTCTAGCGACAAATAAGTAGCTTAAATCATTGTAATCCTTTCGAAATCTTGTCCAGCTTCAATTATCTCTCAACATATTTATACTGCAACACTCTCTCCATTTCTTTCTCCCACCTTTCAACCATTTTTCCTGACTTGTAAAAGCCACACAAACCAATTATCATACAGGAGGCCCCGTGCATCCTCTTTCACCAGCAGCCAATTTTGCCTTGTGGTGAAAGATCCGAGAGGGGGCAACAACAAAAAAAAACGAGGCCCACACCACTCGAAAACACAACAACGTCAAACCTGTATAAATCAGCGCTAATGTGACATTTTAATGTTACTACACGCAGGTAGTACCACTGCATGCCCAGCACACCATTCGAGACGAATGCGTGGGAAAACGGGATCCACATCTATCCGGCCTACCGGCCCGCTAGGTGCAAGGTGATCTCCAATGTCGACGTAGGAAGTACTGCGAATCCTGGAGAAATTACACAAACAAAACGCAGGCAGCGCAGTTGACCGACTGTACCGGTTTCCTCGTTCCTGGCTGGTAAGCACTGCCCATACAAACACACCCGGACTCGTTGTAAGAACCTCCGTTTTGGGTCATCCCTTTCGGTAAGGGCAATAATAATTAAATAAATATTTTATTGTGCTACATAAATAAATTTGCCCACCAAACAGCCGAAACCATCGACGGTTGGACGGTTTTAGGTATGGCCATGTTGGTTCGGTAACGGCCACCGGAAATGTCGCAGCAAAGGGCAAAGACCATCACCACCTCGCATCACCCGTGATGGGCATACGCGGGTTCGTAGCGTTGTGTTGCTCCATGGCAAAGGAATTGCGCAATCGAACCCGTACAGGCCGTGTACCCATCGGGAAGCATCGACACGAAACGATGCCAGCCGGGGCAATAGGTAACATCCGCCAATGTAGGTAAAGGTTTGCTGTGACCCGTGCTTTGAAACGGAATGATGTAACGGACGAGTGTAGCATCGGGTAGTAAGTGCTAGGGCACGGTGTAATGTTTGAACCGTTGAGGCATTAGTGTCGGGGATAGTGTTCCAGTGTCGTTCGCTGTAGCGAATGGACGGGCAATTGTTTATGCTTGTCGAAAACATTATTTATAGGACATTCGGAAAACGGAATGATGATCCTATCATAAAATGGGTATTGAAATTTGTAATGAGAAGACTTGGAATGGGTAGTGTTGACGATGGTTTGCCCGATTGAAAATAGAAATCGAATGTTGCTACCGTACCATGAGTTGGTATGGAATGACGCAGAGGTTGTTTTTGTTAATATACATTTTTTATATTAATATAGGAGTTGATAGAAACGCTAATATGTTCTATTGTAAAAAAGTTAAATAACTTACTTTAACAATCAAATAAAACAATTTTTAGTGTATTACAATCAGTCGCAACTAAATGCCCCTAAAGGTATGCATTCAGCAATACAACAAGATCGCAATAGGAAAAATATGCTATTAACGGACACTAAACCACCGAAGCAAGTATTTCACCAGATACAATTGAAGTTTATCGTTTGATCCAAGGAATAAGTTACATGAACGAGAAATCTACAATTACAGTACTTTAGATAACACTACTTTAAAGAACTACTTTTTCAAAGCTCTCTTTAGAGCTTTTTAGTCGTAGTTGTTAAAAGGTTACGGTTTTTTTAATACTTCCTTCTGTATCATTAACTCCACTAACTCCAAGACTACCGTCCTTGTGTGCTTCAAGGGTCTTATACCTTTATATTGCAGTATCTTTACATCTTTATCAGTACTTTAATTATCTGGAGTGCTTTATTAAATCACTAGCAGTGATTTAATGCTAGTCCAGGATCATAAAGCTGTCTCCGCATCAGATCGTTCATAGATTTAATTGTCACTCAAATCTCAATAGCAATTTTCAATTCGGAAAAACGGATTCGGACGTGTTAAAATGTATACTTTTAAAGGTAAAAAAGTAAAAAAGGATTAGCTGCATAATAATAGCAATCACTTATCCTAAGCTTAAGCTGTGATTGAAATACGTAGTCATAGTGTAAGTAGCTTTGTACTAAGTTAAAGTATTTTATTTTGTATTGTTATAATTAGATGCATTACCCATTTGCAGGACATTTCTCTTTCTTTACATTTCGCTACATTTGCTAAAGTAAACAAAATTAGACCATCGGACAAGGTTCAACAGATGATGAATAATTTACAATATTTGAGTGTGTTTCGAAACGGGTGGAGAAGTACAGCAAAATGTCTGTGTCTAAAGTGTACCCATCTACCATCATCAGTCATACCAGACCACCCAAGAGGTACCCATTACGGGCAGTAAGTTTTACAAGCCAAATCTATAAAGCCATATCCTTTCCCAGTAGCACACAAATAACGACCACTTCAAACAGGCGTTGCTCTTTAATCTTAAGACCCATTACAGACAGGTCTGGAAAGGACCTTACCATTACCAACGTTCATTGCAAAAAAAGAAAAATCCCCCTTTCTGGTGGCCTCTCTGTCGGTACATACTTTCTTACACTAACGCACCCGGACAGCGGGGCAAGACGGGCTAGACAGAGTGGCATTCGGTCGTAAATCATGCCTTTCAACTAATTTTGAATTTTATCACACCTCGTAAATAAACTTCAACTACATTTTATCCGATCATAAACTTGGAGAAGATGTGTTGCCCACTCCCCCCAAAACCCCAACCCTATATCATACCGTATTCACAGCTCTTTGTGCCAATGTCCAAGTGCTGAAATTGGCTACTGGAAAAGTCCCTGTCCGTGAGAAGCACTTTTCCCCGGTTGTTGTTGCTTTGTATGGAAGAGTTTTTAGAGACGGTGTGTGTGTGAGCGTTTGTGTCACTGGGAAGCTCATGTGCGGAGGAGACTTCTCACCCACCCCTTTTTCTCACTTCGCCACCGTTGTTCAACAAAAGCAAGCAACTGACACTTAATTAAGCTTCGGCTACGGACCGCAAGGATTTCATTCTGGCGCGGTTTTGCACCCATGCAACCTAGCAACCAATGTGTATGTCTACCTACACACTCACACACACACACAGTTGCTTCTTATCGTACAATTGCTTTCGTTCGTTCACTTTTCAAAAGTTTCAGTTCCCACACCCCATTGGACAACTTGTGATGGTGGATGTGTGTTTTTTTGTGTTGTTTTGTTTTACTTTTACTAACACTGCACTGCATTTTATATCCTTCGTTCAGCCATAACCGGAGCTTCCTTTGTACCGTTGCTTATATGTGTATGAACGGTTTCAGACCACTAAGTATGGAAACCATCGCTTTTCTTCGCGGGAATGTTCAAAGCAAGGCTTAGATCGAATGAACAAAAAGAAAACAAGGTGGGAGAGACAAAATCCTAATGATTTATGCTGCAAGATTTGGTTCTTCTCTTTTAATTACTCACATCACTCCACACATTTCGTGCTTACGCGATCCAACTTCCTCAAGATATTTTTGAGCACAACTTTTTTCTTAGATCATCACAAAAGAAAAGGGAGGAAAACCCGGCTAAAGACCAATTGCTATCCGAATTAGTGCTACACCGTAGAACCGAATGGATGATTGAAGAGATACCACGCCGGCTTTTCCGCTTTCGAATCTCAGCCTACTTAGCACCATGGTGTATGAAATGTCTTCCACTTCCAGCCCAACGCCTACTTGATAGCCTAGCCCGATGGGATTTGGTATTATACAAGCATCCAAGAATGATTTGTTGCGCTGTGAGCTTTTGCTCTCATCGCGCGGAAATTAACACCCATCTTCTCTTCGAACGCAGGGCGAGCGCGCGCAAGTGGTGAAAATTTGTAATTTTCAAAACACCGCTTTTACATGCTTCGATGAGTATTTTGTGCTGTTTAGGGAAACGCAATGGCACAACGGCACAGCACTTTGAGGCGTTCTATGCTAAAACAGGACCGGTTATGCCACGGTAAAATACCGGTGTACACCGCTCTCTTCCTGTTTTCTTGCTTCGGAAGTTTTCCAAACCGTGCTAGATCAGCTTAAGCCTGCTGCTTTACTGACGCGTGGAGGGAAGTTTTGCCATGACACACTCCTACCACGCGAGTCGAGCTGATGATGACGTTGATGATGATGCTGGGCGCTGACGATGGTAGCGATACGCCACGCACTAGAGTTTTGCGGTTGGTCTTAAGGTTTTGTACATCGCTCCTGTCGGCAAGAGGGAAAAGATAGATTACACATGTTCGTACAACCGACCGGGTACGGGTACAGCTTCGCACACGTACAGTCAGCTGCACACGTTCCGGAGTGGATTGGGGACACTGTTTGGTGCGTTTTTCCACGATGGCACGAACGCTCATGCTTAGACGGGCAGCGTACGGAACATGGATGGTGTATAGGTTTATTGAATTTAATTACAAAATTAATCTGCCTAATAGTTTGTGTTAAATTTAACCACATTTGTTCGGGGTGGAAACTTTCATTTATTAAACTCTTGGTATACTTGGAAGCGATTTTTAATTTAATGATTCTTTTAGCACTATTTTGAAATAAATAAATGTCATAAAAGGAAACAAAACGAATTGCAAGCGATAATAATATGAAAATAACTATGTTTTACGTATAATAAACACACAACAGAGAGAAACAAAGTTCTCTGTTAAACATAAAAAAATTAAATTACGAAAAAAAGCACCGCTTTTCCACAAACTGTTAATCGGTAAGTAAACCCGCCGTAATTAACTTCAATCAAATTAATTTTCCAATAACTCAACAGCAAATGGAATACGTGCCGGTATAACACATTTGTGGATTTTTTGTGTTTTGGGCCTCCATCTTGTAGTTATTTTTTGACAAACCGTCCGAATCAGAATAGAAGAGAAGGAAAATTAATTTTGCTACGCCGATTAAACATCATTAATAACTTAGGAAGCTCACAAAACGAAGGGCATGGATGAAAACCGGAAAACAAAAATCAAATTTTCTCGATTCTATTTAAAATCGGTTAGTGTAAATAATAATAAAATAAAACCTTATCAGTTTTTTAAACACCAAAATATACTCCCTGGTTTCAAAATGTAAGTGACGATTAAAATGGTTGTAATTTCGTTTTAAAAGGTTTAAAAATAAATTATTTACTTTGAAGTACATGAGCATGGAAAACATTGAAGATAAGAAGAATAAACATTAGCAGGTAATTAATTAAAAATCACTCATCTACCATCGGAAGTGCTTTGAAAAGCCCACCCAATAAATGGAAGGTAAAAGAAAGCAAAACACAAAAATAACATTAATGGAACATAAAACACAGCATGAAATATTATCCAATCTGCTTCGTAGCGAGGCGTGATCAAATGATGCTAAAAACATTGCCTTTATCGGCATCATCGGATATGAAGCAACTATGTGCGTGTGTGTATGGCTGTGTGTTTTTGTGATAAAAAAGTTAATTATCAATCCAATAAAACCTTAGAAGTGTCGATAATGTTACCAGCAAGGTCAAGCGTATGATTTATCGATACATAAATTGATTCATCCCTTCAAAAACCAATCATCAACTTTGAAGGTAATCTTTTGCGGGTCGGAAAGCGGAAAAGCAATTTAGCATACCTTTTTTTTCGCTCCTTTGTTTGATTACTGCCGTTTGCTAATTCTGTATACATTTATGTTGCAAATAAATTATGTCAAGCATAAGCAATAAATTTTCCATCCTTGAAGTGTAAACAAATCATGGTTGTGATTCTTTTGCATTAGTGTCATGCAATTAGCCACGGCACGGGGAGAAAATACACTCACTAATATGCATTAAATCACAAATGCAATATATTTACGTAAGATGACTTTAATGGGTTTTAAAATCACTGTCAATCGATGCTGAAAATGATAAAAAATACAACAACCACATTATGCTACACCCAACATGCGCCCAAAGTTTGGGAAATGATTTCAATTTGGACTAATACACAATTGCTGGGCTGGCATTCTGCCTTCTTTTTTTTTTGATGATATGAGACGCATACAATCCTCTTCTGGGCCCACGTGAAGCCTACGTGATTTAACATTGAAAAGCGGATAAAAGCTTTACGTTTAAAAAGTCGTTTAAAAAGAGCAACCAGCATCCGTGCTCACTTAACAGACGTACCACTTCGAACCCTTTCCATCACACGCAATGCACTTATAATCCATCATCAAACAACATTCCAACATTTATAAACAATTCCAGCACCCGGTCGTTGTGTTTTGCATGCTTTCAACCACTTCACCACCACCAAAAACCAACCAAAGCAAAGAGCTTTAAAGGAGCTTCCCTTTTCTTTTTCTTTTTTTCGAATGTGCCATCACGTGGTAAGCGGCCGTCCCCGCTTTCAACCTTATTTTGATCCTTTAATATGTTCACAGCCTCCACAGCAGCCACAAACAGCCGAAAACCTACAAGTCAAACTCCTTTTCCTTCACTGCGATCTAAATAGTGGAAGAGTTTTACCGGTGTAAAGGGCTGTGTTTTCTTGCGCGAATGTAGTAACGAGTGTTTGAATGTAAACGCAGCAATCGCGTCCCGTTGTTGGGTGGTTAAAAGCTTCTTTAAATGTATGGCGTCTTTCCTCCACATGAAAATCCATTACGAAAACAGCAAATGGTTGTACATTACAGTATAAGCGTAAGGCACCGCAAGCGTTGCTAGCGTTCGAGTGTAATACGATTCGGGTACATTGAGATCACCAGCTTTAAACTAACTTCAATGGAATTTCTACCATTAATCGGATGAAATCTGAAACAAGAAACATAACACATTAACGTGGAGTGCTGTGGGTAGTGAAACTATTGCTCGTTCGTTCATGGTCCTTGAGCAATCTTTGTTATTATGATCTCATCAGATCGCAAGATCATACACAATGTAACATAATCCCATGAAATAGTAAAGCATTTTCACTTTGCCACCACGGCAATATTTCAAAAGTGAGTACATTTCTTTACAATTTTGTCTTGTACTTACATCTCAAGACGAAAATGGGTTTCGTATTGTTTTTTTTTTCATTGAAGTTGCACACACTTCACTTGTAGCATATTAAGGTTTAGATTTGGTTCTGAACGCCTGAAGGTATGCAATGCTTCTTTTTTACCCTGTCATTACATGCTTAGCAATGTTGGCAAATGCGACAAAAGTAGCTCAATTTTCCAAAAAAAATTGCAATTCTGGTTGTTTAACTTTTCTCGTGCAAAGTTTGTTTACGTTTTAATCGAGCCTGTAGCGAGAAAATAATGTTGAAGTAAATGAAATTAATTTAAACAAAGAAAATTATAATAAGTAATAAATTTATTGTTGTGATGAAGTCGATGAGAAAGACAAGTTTTTTAAGCACAGTGACGATGTTTCAAAACAACGGACCATCAAGAAAGCTCGTCACCGGATGCTGCTGACTCCTGTGATACAAATCACGACAGATGCTGCTTTGTTTTCTTGTGTGTTTGGCGCTGGAAAATCTTGTCATAATTTTTCATTTTGAAAGTTATAGATTTTTTCTTATTTTTTTATATTTTTTTTCTTTTTTTTTATTTAAAGCATTACTTGAGTGAAAAGAAAGTTATTTGAACAAATTCGCATTTAAAATATATCAATTTATAAATTTTGCTAAATTTCCCCAAAAAAAAGAAAGAAAAATTTAAACACAACGTAGGGCAGTGTTCGTCAACAACCTTGTTTTTGCCAGCAAAATCGAGCTATCCTGATCGCCAATACAGAAAACTGTCGTGGCGTCAAGTCGCGCTTCGAATAGCGATTTTTCGCTGAAAATTCACGTATAGCGACTTTTCGCAATTTTTTTTATATGGAGTTTGGCAAAACAATTCTGAATAGCGTTCGCAAACGCAACAATTGCTAAGTGTTTAGAGCCTATGACAAGAGTTCTTTAAAATTTTCAAGGTCAGGCGGCTTCGTCATCCAATCCATTATTCCGATCATTCTCCTCCGTCCATATGGACGATCAAAAAGGACTTTACGGGTTGGGGCGTCCGATGCCATCCGAATGCCATGATTAGCCCACCGCAGCCAGGCGAGTCTAATTCGCTGTGCAAGCTATGAGGGTTTCGTCAGTTTTGGACAGATTCCATGTCTCAGAGGCGTATGAGAGTACTGGAACTACATGTATAGGTTCCATATAATCCCAGCTTCGATCTTCGTAACAGGTGTTTTGAGGGAAAAAGTTTTCTCAGTCTTTCCTCAGAAAGGCCTATTGCCAGCCAGCACTCTAGCGCGCATCTCAACATCAATGTTGCTATCGGTGCTGATCTATGATTCAAGATAGCTAAAGTTTTAGACAACTTCAAAAATGCGTTTTGTACGTCACCACTGTTCAGGACAGGATTTGTAAGCAGTGCTGCTGCCACCATTATCTTGATTTATCTCTCGTTAATCTCCAACCCGAGGTTTTCTGTTGCCTGCGCGATGCTTTAAAGCAATGATGTTTATGTCATCAGAGATGATGGTTCCCGAAGCTGCCACCATTGAATCGCCGATAGAAGAGTAAATAAGATAGCGTATGCCTTTAACGCAGACCATTGGTTATAGCAAGGGGTTCTGAGAGTTTTCCATCTACCACCACCTTACATGTGACGTTGATCATTGTCATTAGTCCAAGTCCAGTAAGCTGGACCGAGATTCCAGGAGTTCTTGTAAAGAATTCGTAGAACTTGTAGAGTTCTTGTAGCATTTGCAAAGATTTTTTTTTGAAATATTTATTATATTTAATTTTAACGATGCAACACATTCACCGGTGGCAAAGAGATAGCGTTGGACGTGAATTGGAAAATTCATGAACTTGTTATCACCCTTCCTATCTTCTCTCTCTCTCTCTCACACACACACACACTCTTTCTCTTCTGCTTGACGCAACAAACCAGTGCCGGAGGTGTACAAAATACACTTCCCAACAGCCATCTAGGCCAAGATGTTGACGATGCTCAATCATAATTGGGACGTTAGCAGGCGTTGGTAAGACGATTGCAGGTAAATCTGCCGTTCAACCGTTCTACCGTTGGATGCTTTCGTCTTGCATGAGTGTCAATTTGTTGCACATTATTCGGAACTGCATCTAGCGGGGCAGCCTTGGCAATCCAAGTAGTTGTTATGATTTTACATAAAAAGAGGATGGGCGGGATTACAATCCAAATGATTATTATTGTCTGTGCTTAAGTCATTTTTCTTTTATTACCTTGCCTTTTGCAGCTTGTAATGGCATAACCGTTGATGAGGTACCAGGCGTCTCCATTAGTTCAGGTTGAGGTACCGGGCGCCTCCATTAGTGAGGAAAAAGTGCATAAGGTTGCATTGGAAATTGCAAAAAATATCTCAATAGTCGAACATTTCACAAAAAAAGAAACAAAAGTAAAAAGTTAAAGTAAATGTCTTAAAAAGGAAACAAACATAAATTTTCAGTTAGCCAATAGAAAAAAAAAATTGTAGCAAAATGAAATTGTAATTTATTATGAAATATGTAACAGGAAGTTTGTTAACGATGGCACAATATCTTCAAAATTTAGTTCAACCATCTAGGGGTATAATTTTTCCACCACCCCGAAAAACCCTCTCACCTTATTTGCTTTACCATGTTTGCTCAGTCAAGTGAGATTAAATCCGAATCTATCATTTTCCGAACCCCTTGAAACGTACAAGTTTTAAGTGTAAGAGTTGCTCCACGCTGTAAGCATACCATCCATCGCTCACACTGTCCACATACGAGATCTAGCCATCATAAACAGCCCTTACTGCTAGCCACTAGCCCACCAATGCCATTACCCATCAGTACAGCGCCTTCTGCCGCCCTCCGCAGACACCCATCGTGTTGACCCATCGTGCTCAAAGAGTGCTAAAAACTTGAGCTACTGTTACCGGGATTTTACCGGCCAGCCACAAAAACGGGTCCCTTGAGTGTTCACCAAAGCATAACCCCCGTCGCCAGCACATCCAACAACATGAAATGGATGAGCGGGTTCGTAAAGCTTCCTGGTGAGTGGTGTTGGTTTTCGTTTTGCTTTCCCCCAAAAAGACGAACGATGCCTTTTGCGAAGTACGGCGAATACGGCGATGAAGATTTATGTTTGACTAACGATTTCCCTGGCAAATATCGCACCAGCACCACTACTAGACCCGACGGATCATCCGAACTGTCGAAGCGTTGACGAGTGTCGACGATGCTCTGGGAAGGCTGATTTACAGCCATGGTCATAAATCATGGAAATTATTTCAGCAAAACTGAATATCTACCCAAAAACTGAAGCTCCTGCACCGTATTGGTGAATACTGGGGTAAGTGCAGTGCTCAGGTTTTATACACTTTTTCTTTACAAATGGATCCCCAATTTGGCATGTAGGAAAAGTCGAGTCAACAAGGATACAAGTGGCAGGTTGGGAAAATTTGTACGAATGGAGATTGCAACTAGATAATGCAGTGGCTTACAGCTTAAACAGTGCATTGCAACGCAATGTAAGGGAATGTTAATCCTCCAAGGGTCATACAGATTATCAGTTCATCGTTTTTGCAGTTTTGAGTTGAGGTTAAGAACGAAAGTAGTAACTAAATTGCGCTGAAATTCAACACATTCTGACCACAACAACAAAACGATCCAAAAAAGCTTTCAACTAATTCCAAATCAATACCAATTAAATTCACTGCCCATATCGAAATTATTCCAATTACCGAATTCATCAAACGTGAATGATGTAAATCCGACGCTAAACTGTACCTGATTAAATTAATATTCCTCAGATCAGATAAACACATCATCAAACGCTTACAAAACCATCTTTTTCCTGCTTCTTTTTTTCATCGATTGTCGATGAAAATGTTGCAAACAAATCAACGCAGCCCACAATTCAAAATCGAACAAATTAATGAGCTAATATTTATTCGCTGCGTTCATGATTTACGGATTTGTGCTGAAGTGCGTATCAGAGCAGCGTGAAAAGTTTCGTTCGTTTTGTTTGGTTTTGTTCAATCCCATTTATCAATGACGTAGTGTGTGGGTGTGTGTTGCTTTTTTTTTGTATCCAGAAATACATTTTCGATTCTGTCTGTTCGTGTGTCATCATCCGAATTGCAAAATCAGAGTGAAAACCGCAACAAAATTTTGCGTGAGCTGTTGGTGAAAAAAAATGCAATTCTCTTCTAGTGGTTAAGCTTAACCACATATAAGTGCACAAAATAATGAATAGAATGGTGGTATAAATAGACAACCACAGAAACCTCGAAAGAGTAAATACTAAAACATTTGACCGCCGAAATCTACGATTAATTATGGGTTATCGTTTTATATTATTAAAGCATTGGAGTGTTTATTTTGATACATTAGGCTGGTGCTAACACCCAAATAAATTCTTTTTTTCCCTGAGAATGTTACGAGTTTTTATGAAAAAACCTCAATTTATTTGCTTTATATCAATAAAAATTTATAAGCTTGAAGTGGCGGTGAACTCATCTTTTCTTAAGTCAAAAAGCATTTTTTCCCACTATAGGATAGGGTTTCATTATAAAGTACGGGTTGATATGCATTTTTTCAATGGGATATTAAAAAATATTAATTTCCTTACATCACCAAATACCCAGAATTTTATGAAATAATGAATAAATTATCAATTATTAAGTATTCGACCACTGACATAAGATTAATAATTCAAAACGGATAGGAAAGAAAAAGAAATTAAATGTGACATATGTTTGTTGAAAGTATTCAATAAAAAAACAACATCAAAATATGAAAAGTAAGTGAAACATTCAAACCAATGGCTCAAACCCCTTCTCGTCGCCACATTTTCAAACTTCAGAAATTATTTTTCTCTTACCGTAAAACGTTCCCTCCTCGCATCAAATCAAATAAAGATTGATTGATTTATTATAACAATCACGGTTTACACGTTTGCCCTTCATGTTGTCCCTGTCGTTCATCGGCAATGGGATTTTAATTGATTGAATGTGCAAAAGCGTACAGGCAGACTGACACACAATCGCGCCGTTGATAAAAATCCATGATTGTGTTAGTGTGTGATGAAATAATTTCAATCAGCACCTCACTCAAACACGATTTAGGGGTCCGGTGTGTTCGGTGGGTTAATAAATTTGAAACCTTTCGGATGCATTTATTTCCTATTAGTAATATGTGTGAAATTTTCGCGCAATTAAGGCTTTTCCATTTTAAAAAGGGATATCATTTCAATCCATTATCACATCATAAGGAAACCACAAATGTGTAAAAAGAGGTATTATTAGACAATAGCAAATAATATTTTGTGAATCGAAATCAAATACCATAAATATAGCTTACAAAATGATAATTAAAATTTATCGCATTTTTGGCTCCCACCCATTGAACTATAACTCGTTCGGAAGGTATAAAGTGATAAAAATATGACCTACATTAAACGCTTTCAGCGGTGGCAAGTTTGATGCAACAGAAACAAGTGACACATTGCGCAAGACATGCTTTTCAGCTTTCTTTAGCTAGAGTTTTCTATCAAAATGCAGCAGGCAACATTTGACAACTCACTTTTTACGACTTTGTTGCACCACAGTTTTTGGTCGAAGAGTAGAGATTTTTTTTTTGTCTTATTATGTGTGCAATTTGCAGTTTCACGACAAGGTCCGTCAAAAGTTGGTAGCAAGTTTTTTTTTCATTTGGTGAGAACTTTAAAGAAAATATAAAACAAGAAAAAAACGCCACAAAACTGTACGATGAAAAGTCGACCAGTGGCCGTGAGTTGTGTCGTGAAAATGTAGGATGCAAATACAAAAGATGGCCTTGGTAACATTTGCCAGTTCGATACCTTGTCGTCCGGTTGGGTGAACGAGAGCGTCGAAAGAAAAGCACTATTTTATCGCCTAGCCTTTGTAGCCAAAGAAACCTCTTCAAACTAACAATCGTTTTATCCATATAGGGGGAGTGCTCGTCTACAGTGGCAAGCGACCGACGCTGCTTGTGCTTGAAAGTAGCTAAAAGACACAGTTTATTTGCATTTCTTCAGACTTTGGACTTTGTTTTTAAACTTCCTCCATCGGTGGAGTGAAAATTTTGGCTTGCTCGAGAAAATGTGACAGCCCTCCCCAAAAAATACCCACAAGCCAGGCAAATAAACACACATTTTTGTTTTTCAAACGGGCGTTTTGAGAAAAATCATCCCACATGCAAAAACCGCCCCGGAAACGGAACGCATGTACTTGCCTGCATGCTCATGTTTCTTTTATGGTAACGTTTAAAAAAAAAATCAACCCCTGTTCCAACCCCTCCCGGCTGATACGATGACAGCAAACCTGTCTCTTTACACAACTTTTACCCAAACGAAACATGTATTTCGAGATAAACATTTGCAAGTTTCGCGTACACCAAATGTGCACCAACGCAATGTTGGTTTCCTGTACAAGCACAAACCGGAAGTTGTACACGAGACCGATAAATGACGCTTTTTTGGCAAAAGAGTTAGGCAAAGGAGGAGTTGAAAGAAATATGTTGCTTACAAACAAAACCTTAAATTGTGGCAATTCGCTTGATATGCAAATACACATGATGATGTGATTCGGTTTAATTTATAAAAGATTTCTGGTAAAAAAAGACAATATTTGCGTATAGAAGAGGAAAAACTCTTTCACTAATCATTAAAACATAAGAAGACACAACAAACTTTTAACAAAAATAACTAACCCGCCTTCTTCGTTTCACACATAATAGGTTGTTCTCTCGTTCCAATGTTTGCGAATGCCAATATCAATATACCAATCCCACAAAAAAAAAACAAATAACCTAAAACAATGGAGAAGAAATGGACCGAGTACCGAACGAAGAAAAACTATTATTTCCAGCTAAACAATCAGAAAGGTTTAGTGCTACTGTCACCGTAAGTCACTTGTCCATTTCCTTTCCGGTCTTATGTACATATCGATAAATAATCAACTGAAATGATTGCCAATTGCTCGTGGCATTCAAATCGTCCGACGCTGGCTTAACATTTTACTTTGCATTGCTTTTTCTGATTGATTGCAAAACCATTCCTATCATGACGGAACAATCAATCGTTGCTCTAGATCGACCGAAAGTAGTAGTGCTCACTGTATGGAAAAGAAAACTAATTTGATTGAGTTTGGCCTTCTCCGTACCAATGCTCGATGTGACGTACATAATAAATTGTAACTATTGACATGTCAGGCTTAACATCAAGTGAGATGATGGATTTAAAGCAAGATAAATTACGTGTCTGTCATCGGAAAAAAAGTTGCGTCCGGTATAATTTTACGATCGATTAAGTTGTTTTGGACGAAACAATAAAAAACATACACATACAGATTATGAAACGATCTGTCTATTCAATCGGGATGAAAGGAATCGATCATGAATCAATTATATCTGAACGGTGATTAAGCTGTGTGAAATCCATCGCTGATAGGCCGGGATGATAAATGTATCGATAAGCGATTTTAATACATCGGACGAAACGAGCTGATGACAATTTTGTTACATGGAAATGAAGAAAATTTTACGGTTCGTTTTCTACACGGCAAGCCCGTTGTCAGGAATGGTGGCCCGGATATTAGCTGGTACTGTCAGCAAAACGGATGCATTTCTTTCGATTCGTATGCACTGAATATTGCATGCACCAAAGGGGGCGCGAGGGGTTGGCGAGTGCAGCAGAAACTCCTAACGAAAAGCTTAATTAAACGCTCAATCAGCCCGCATCAGGGCATTCGTCGTGCTTTCTAGAAAACAAATATCCGGCAGCATGGCCGATGTTTTATTTCCGCCCGAAAGTATGCAATCGTGCCGTACATTTATAAGTTAAAAAGCTGCAACAGACCAGATTCAACATCTCCATCGTCGTACATACGAGCTAAACATTTTCATTACCCTTTCACTGGTATTCGGGGATGGAGGGGGAAGGGTTTGTACATAAAATCAAAATGATAAATACTGAGTGTAGGGTAGGGTGCACTAACTTTTAACCAACAAAATACGAGTCTATGATAAGGCAAACAAAAAGTCCACTCGGTTTCGAGTTTCTGATGCAGTGAAACGTTAGTAGCGTAATGCAAAGGTGTATAAATACGTGCTCTGTTCTATCAAAAAAGCAATACACATGTCCCACAATTTCGAGTATCGATTGGAAAACCCTAGCTTACATAATAGAGGACACCTGAGAAATGCTGGTCCTCCTTCATCGGTATAGTCTCATTTCCTTTCGATAGATGAAAAATTATTGAACGAAAATATCTATCGCTACCTTCAGGCATGAACCGTACCCGCTTGCTCCTGAGCTGATTGGGAATGCTTTTCGTACGGAAATGGAAGCTTTAGAAATTCATAATTAAAATCGTTCACTTTCCACCTTCACGGAAGATTGTGTCGTGGGAAAAGTAGCGTACCCGCTAATACCGCCACGATTCGTCCATCGTTCTGGCCCTAACGCTACTGTACGTTCCGGGTCTTCCTTTCTATCTTCTTCCGTGTACGATCCCTCAAGCTCGGAGGTAATCGTTTGCTGGTCGATGGAGTATAAGCTCGCGACACTGGAACCAATGCTTGCTTCGTTCGCCAGAATTTCCTTTGACTTCGCGTTACTAGAACCATCGGCCGGGGTGTGCTTTACCGATGTACCCATCATCAGTGCTAGCGGAGCCATCGAACCAACGCTGAGTTTGTTACGTTTTTCATCACCACTACCGACAGCAGATTGGATTGATTCCTTGGAGGTTACCGCACATGTTACTGGTCGGTAGAACCGATGCAATCGTAGACCGGTTCCAGCAGCTCCACGAACTGTCCGATGTGAATAGCGAGATGAGTAAGCCGAAGATCACCGTCAGCAATGTCCCGAGGCAACTGTACCACATGTAGCTGATTTGGTATACGGCCGCAAACCATGAGGACGCACCGTCGGTTGAATCCTCCTGCTGTCTGGTGGATACCTTTAACACATCACTCTGGAGCGAAGGTGCAGCATCGTCATTGGACAGCCTGCAAAACCGAAAATAGAAAGGGAGAAGATACAATTATTTTACGAACCATAAACAGCTCAATAGACCGTGTTTAGTCGGTATACATAACATAAACACGTATCTTCTGCAACATTTAGAACTTCCCACCGGGGAAGTTGAATAGTTAAGCTGATTGATGCTGTTCTATCCTCAACATCTCCAACCACAGCTGATAGGAATAGATTCACTCAGCAGGTGATTGTTTACCAAAGGATTTTCCAAGCATCGACTGAAACCTCCACAGCAGCTTTCATACCTTCAGCAACAGTAACGTATTGAACAGAGCAAACACTTTTCTTTTTACTTATTTGCACTACTGAAGAGGTTTAGCAACTCTAACCGCGACACGCGAACCGAAAGCAAAAAAAAAGATGGTGAATTCCGTGCATAGCGGTTACGTGTTTACTCTCAATTAACTTTCGTTCCCACGTAGCGCACCGAATGAACTGCAATCAAATTGCGCTCGCTGTCTTCATTTTGTCAGCCGTACTACTTTGAACTATCGATCGGTGTAAGGTAAAGATAAACGTAAAGGTGAAGATAACGAAAAAAAACGTATCAGTAGTTTACCAGTTTGGGTTTTTTCGAGGGTAGTTCAGAACAACTTGAAAGTAAAGAAAGTGATTACAAGGCAAAAATGTGCTACGTTTTTGCATTCCGTTTTTTTGAAGATTTGAAGCTGACTAGTTCATTATTGGATCGGTTAATAAGATTGTTTCCACACACACAATAGAAAGAAAGAAAATATGAGGGAAAATTTCATTATCCAATGCAGATAAAGAATGTATTTAATCTTCTCAAAAGGATAAAATTCGTTCAGCATTAGAAACAAAACACCTAATACAGTTTCCATTGAAAAAAGGTTAACGAAGTAATGTGAATTGCATACTTTCAGGCTACTTTTAAATTGGATCAATCCAAACATCCGTACGCATTATCATCCCTTTTTCCCTCGTCCTGATTTAACCACACAGATGCAAACAAATGCTTTTGCCGAACACTTCCGAACACTTTTTGTTTAACAATTCAAAAAGGTCAAACCCGGTAATCGCAACCGGTCGGTTTCAATGTCCGCTTTTTCATTTGCTTTGCATGAAACTCTGAGCAAAGTAGATGAAAAATTTACACATTTGTAATTGTACAACAGAAAAGCAAAAAAAAAAAAGCAACAACCTTGCGAATGAACAACTAATTGTTTTGGAGCAAGTTTTTAACCGGTTTTCGCTTTTCCGACACTTGTGGACAGTTGCAGCAGATGCTGTACGAATTTAATTCTGCATTCATGTAGCATGTGTTGGTATTGGGGATGGTTGGTTAACGGATAAACAAAAACTGATTGATTTAAGTTGATTCTTCCATGCAAACTTCGGTAAGCACTACCGTGTAGCTCTCGTAAAAAAAAAATACTATCGTATAATATTCATTTTTTTTGTTTGTTTGGCTGGAAAGTATCTACTTTTTCGTAACAAAAATTTGAAATAAATTTTCCAAACATACCTGTAGAAATTATTTTCCAACTCTCCACCATTGCTCCAGCCATCTTTGGTGGCGATCGTTAGCAGATGTTCGAAAGCTTCATTTCCAGAATGCTGCAACGCCACGCTAACCAAACCATCGGATGGTGCGATTTCGTACGCAAATCCTTCATGTGTTAGTGGAGAGTTTAGTGGTATCGTCACGTTACAACCGTCCACCGATGAGGGCAGTGGTGGTGTTTCTCCGTTGTTAAGCTGTGCCAACACTCCAACCACTATGACCACCACTATCGATACGATTCCACCAAATAGCGCACCCTGCAGGGGAGTAAAAAGAATTATATTTTATTTCAGTTTATGTTTACACTTCAGTTATATTAAAAAAATATTAATACCAACTTTTATCTATTATTATTATAATAAACATACTTAAAAAGCCTTAAATCCACCAGGAGTGAGTTTGATGTTATGCAACTTAGCATATCTAAAACGGTTTATGTTTACCTCTCAGGTGAATAATAGAGCCATAATGGTGTGATTACAGTTGAAGTTCCATCTAAAATGATCTCGCACCAGTAAACTGCACTACAACGAACCCTCACAACGTTTGAAAGCTCTTGATGAAAGCTGTTAACCGCCAGTACACACACATACACATACCGACTCCATGGACATCTATTCAAGTGGGCAACTATTCACCCCACGAGGGCTACTATCGCATCTCAAGGACACAGACGGCCACACTGTATGCGCTTAGCCATAAAATTTGAATCTCAACCTCCCCAAAAAGAGAAAAACACGCTATAGAAATGATCCATAATAAGCTCATCTTGTAGCGATTGCGCCACAAAAATGGTATATTAACAGGTAATCAAATTTTCATATTTTCAATTTCCACTCACCCACTTGAGAGTGTGGAAAAATGGGATGGGAAAAATGTAAACGAGAAACGGTAGAAGTTTGTTGTTGCAGCAGAATTACTGCTCGGTTCACTCTAAAGCAAGAAGTAAAAAAAACACGAAACCAAACCGCTCACAATCTTTCATTCATCTTTTTGCGAGGGAAAGATATGTTTTTTTCTTCTTACACTCTTATCCCAAGACAACCTCACACACACACACACGGTTTTGAGTGGGCTTGAAGAAGAAATGTCATTTCTTTCCCATTTACACCTCACCGATAAAATGATGCCCTTGATCAACGGCATCAGTGCAAACAGTGATGATCCTTCTCATCATCATCTGCGTCACCGTACGGTGAAGTCAATAGCAGCGCAACACGCATTGTCACATCGCGTAGATTCGTGCGTATGGGTGTTTATCATGTTGACAATGGGGATTTGATGCTGTCTTTCCCTTGTGATCCAGCAAATGCTCCTCGGTACTTTGCAAAAAAATCGTTCCTTTGCAAACACGCAATACCAAACTCAAGAAGGATAAGAGCATCTTCTACCGATTTGTGTACGTGTGTGAATAACAAAAACCTCATCCCAGTATGTGTGAGTGTGTGCGTACGTGTGCATGCAGTCAACCGGAACCGGGGACACAATAAAAAGCTCATTTAACTTCACTTCAATGAGATTAATCGGATAAAGTGGAGTGTTTTTCGTTCAGCTTTTGCTGTCCCGTGCCACTGTTTGCCATCTAATCCTCGCTGTGTAATCACTAGCGTACACACACACACTGGCAGGCAAGTAACTTACCAGCGATGGAGGAACACATAACCTTCCGTAATCATATTGCACGAATTAGAACGCTCGTTCGGTTGGGGACACCTCCCCATTCTGGACACTTTCGCCGGCGCGTGGAGAGAGATTTGGCGACGGTTTTCGTTAAAGATCGTCACACCGTGTCCGGGTGTCGTACGCTGTTAAACAACTTAAATTGAGTTTCAATTCAATTTTGTCGCCTTTCGAGCATGAAAAGCATTTGTAAATGGTTTGCCTAAGCCTCACGCCTACTGACGCTTTACGCACACGGATGGGCGTAGAAACCCAGAGATAATGCGTGAAACAATTTTCTAACCCAACCGTATCACTGTGTCCTCGGTGGCGTTTTGGCGCTGTTTCGCTCGTGCCACACAAACAGGCTCATTATTTTATTGTAATTGTTTTTCACCTTTTTCCTTTCCGTTTTTCTACGTGTGCTTAAAACTCATTAAAAAGTAGACTAATAAGCTCGATGATGAAATGGGAATGTCTAATCTTACAATCCGGTTTTGCAATGTGTTCGGTATTTAAATCACTTTTTTAATTCACTTTATGAAACAAAATTTTAAAATAAAACACAGCGGTAAAACGATAGAGCAAATTTACGTACCTTACTGTTTGCACGGCGGAAAAATATTCCAAGACTAAACAGCCCAAGCGTAACGCCACCGATCAGCCCGTTCAGTGTCAGGGTGGCCTGCAGAATTCCACCGAGCCGTTCCACCACAAATACCAAACCGAATGAAACCAATCCAAAGCTGTGAAGTAAAAGGAAGCGAAAATCATAAAACATCAATGTGAATATATTGCGGATACTGAGAGAATGTAATATAATAAGTGCAAAGAATGATAGGAAACACCTTCCGCTGGTCCCGGTAGCATTTATATTGCATACGGAGAAAATACCAGATGTTTCAGTGCATTTGGAAATATCAAAAAGAAAGTGCATAGAAAACGGAAAAATCATATATTTCATGGCGAATTAAAAGAACGATATCCAGGTGAGCTGACTGAACAGAAAACAACAGACCGAAATTTTCTGAACATGACGACCTTTTCACAAACCCAGACAAAAGTTTGAATAAAATCGTACGTTATGGAAATTCACGAAAATGTTTAAAGATTTTTTACACTGCTTTTATTATTATTTTTGAGAATTAAAACAAATCATTGCAATGGTGATCATTTAATTCAATTCGAATAAATAAAATAATTCCTAATAATTGTATTGAGCACACTGAACAAACAAACAGAAGTTAATTAAATTTCAACTGAACTGACCTCCCTTAGCCGGGGATAAATTCTGCTATATTGTGGTGGTAATTACTCTAGTACACGACAAAATTAGTCAAAATTGACCTATCGGGTCGTTTACTTTACAAAATCAAATTATGATGACGAAGCCTCTAAACACGGAGATAAATTCAAATTTCATTCCATGATTCCTAGAATATCTTTAGCCAATATTTTACACTGTTCACCAGAATTCTACTCTGAAGCTGGATCATCCAATAAAACCCATAACCCTTGCGCTTGAAGTCAATCAGATCGAAATTCCACACCATAGCGGCTGTTATATCCCCAACTCGATGTGCCTTTATGACCGTTGATAGGAAAATACCCATTACTCGAAAAGGTTTCCACCGAAACAATTCAACCAGGTGATCCATTTTTAACCCCACACAACAACACGCACCATCCATTATGTGTGAGCGTTTTTTTTTTATTTCAATCCCAGGTTTGGAGCTTCACGCTATAGCTCTCGGTTTGCCCAAAATTTGTTCTATTACTCTTCGCTTCATTGCTTCTAGCGGCGAGAATGGTTTTGCGTTGATAAATAACGCAAACGCTACCCTGATACCTGATTTCAAAAATGCAGAAAAAAGGCCGCAAAAAAACAGCATCTAAAACATCAACCGATATCCCAAAAAGCCGGCCACAAAATGGAGCCACAAACGCTTCAATTCCTTTGCGCAACTGAGCTAACGAAGGCAGGAAAAAAACGTCCAAACGTTGATCGGGATTTGGCCAAACGCTTCTCCGTCACAGATGGAACAAGCTTCAAGTGCTGCCGTATATCGTATATGCCAACGGCAGCAGGAACTATTTAATCCACCCGTTCTACACGGTTGAAGGCGAACAGAAATTCTTTATTTTTCCTACATTTCTAACGGAGATATAAACGCACCGGAGAATAGAAATGGACGAAGCACGAGAAAAGAAAAATCTATTCCACGCGCTATAAATCTCAGAACTCGAAGTTCGATTTTCCATCATTTT